>NW_006399783.1:7217365-7372621 GCF_000299155.1 Elephantulus edwardii | reverse complement strand
TGCTGGTAGTTTCTGATGTTGTGATCAATGTCTCTGAAGTTTAATGGTAATGTTTCTTGAGCAAAGGTGATGTGTCCTGTAGAACTGGTGTGTAGATAGTTTTTTTCTTGGCCCGAGGGCTGCCCCTTTAGCTGTCCAACTTCTCTGCCAGTCAAGCTTCCTTTATGCCCCCTCTGCACAACCTGAGGAACAGATTCCATGAGGTTTTGGGATCTTCAATGTTACCTGGGAAATGGGCAGGGAGTTTTATGGACCCTTTAGCTGTCCAACTTCTCTGCCAGTCTAATTTATTTATATAAATAAATATATCATTTCTTTATTCAACCTATCCTTCTTTGTTCAAGAAAACTTTTCCAGAGCCTCTCTTTTGTTTAAGTTTCTATGGTATCCCAGAGGCACAGTTATTGTCTAAGAATGGTTCACAAACTACAACTCACGTATCAAATCCAGACCATTGCCTGTTTCAGAACTACAGTTCAATTGGAACAAAGCTCTATTAATTTATTTATGTATTGTCTAGTGGGTGAAGAGTTGTGCTACCAGCTCAAAGGCAGGCAATTCAAATCCTTCCAGCTACACAGAAGAAATATGGGTAGTCTCCTCCCGAGCTACCTGTAGCTTTTGAAAATTCACTGGAGAGTCAGCTGTGAGTCATTTTTGACTCAGCAACACTCAGTTTGCATTTTAATATTTGCTTTTGTGCTACAAGGGCAGAAGTGAGTACTTATAACAGAGCACAGGTCCTACAAAACTTTAAGCAATTAACCAGTTCCACTAGTTGCCTTTAATTATCACTCATGTTGTTGTTAGGTGCTGCCCATTGCTGCAGTCACTGTGTAAATCTACTTGGTTGAGGGTCTACCTTTGTGTGATTGTCCCTCCAAGCTGTCCCAAGCGTGATGCCCCTCTCCAATGATTAGCTAGTCTCAGATATGACTGTGCTTCCCAGCGGTTTCCATGGCTGACACAGTAAGTTGCCAGGCCTTTTCTCAGGATACTTCAGAGTGGACTCCTCTCTCTAGCATTGTGCTGAGCATCAGAATGTATCAACTCAGGCACTCTAAAGTAATTACAATCTAACATTTAGAGAAGATTTGCTGATACCCAATCTAGAGATGGCTCTTGTTATAAAGGTAATTCTCTATGGATGTAGGCTTCAAGCCAGTCCATTAGGATTGAAAACCCTGTTGAGAATTTGATTCTATTAAGAATCACCTGGAGATCTTGTTTTACTGTTAATTCTTTTTCAGTGAATCTAAAGTGAACATGTAAAGGCTCAGCAGAGAGTCAAACTGGAGTTAACAGATTCTAACACTCTAAATGAGACCAATAGGAAATTGCATTATAATGTAATGTTGTCAGAGTACACTCACTCTTCAGATATTGACATGGTTAGAGTCAAGAGACGAGATTATTACACAGAAATTAGTGTTATGAGAAAATGGAAGATGACTACACCAGATCACAAAATGTTCGGTGACTAGGGGTAACTGCCAAATAACATCAATCCCTAACTGCTAAATTTATCATTGTGTAATTGCCAAATCACCAACAATCATGAACCAACCAAGTTAATACATAACCTTAACCATCACAATCGGCATTACTTCCACCTCACACTGTACTATTTGCTACTGCCAGATGCATATTGTTAATATACAAGATAATCAGCTAGTGTAGAGACTTGTGGCCTATTGGTAAGGCTAGGCCACACATCTCTACATGATCTGCCTTTCTCCCTAGCCCCTAGCCTCTCTCAAAATCCATCTCCTGCCACTCTCATTTTCTCATTTTTCTCCAGCCTTGTGGAATTCCTCTAGTACCAGAACAAATTAGAGTACTCCCTTCCATTGGCCCTTATCTTTGCTTTCCCCTTCTGAGAAAATAATTCAATTTCTTCATCTATCCCAAAGGATCTTGGCTGAAAGCAGAGCGTACCAGAGAAATGTCTATCTGTGTTTCATTGACTATGCAAAGGTATTTGACTGTGTAGATCAAAGCAAACTGTGGCTGACTCTGAGAAGAATGGGAATCCTAGAACACTCGATTGTGCTTATGCAAAACCTATACTTGGATCAGGAGACAGTCATCAGAACAGTACAAGAAAACACTACATGGTTTAAAACTGGGAAGGCTGTGTGCTAAGGATGTATCCTATCTCCATATCTTTTCAGTCTATTTCTGGAACAGGTTATCTGGGAGACAGGACTTTAAGAGGAGAAATGTGGCATCAGGATTGAAGGAAGACTCATCAACAATCTGCATTATGCAGATGACACAACCCTGCTTGCTGAAACTGAGGAGGACCTGAAGTGTTTGCTGCAGAGGGTCAAGGACTGCAGTCTTCAATATGGACTGAAGCTCAACATAAAAAAAAAACCAAACCAAACCCCAGATTTCTACCACTGGGCTGATTGGCAGCACCGTGAAAGATGGTGAAGACATTGATGTATTGAGATTGTTAACAGCTTCAGTTTGCTTGGCTCCACAATCAACACTCTTGGCATCAGCAGCCAGGAAATTAAAAGACATATTGCATTGGGTACATCTATTGTCAGAGACCTCTTCTAAGTACTGAAGAGCAACGATGTCAAGATACAGGCTATGGTCTTTGCAATTACTTGCTATGCATCAGAAAGCTGGACAGTGACCAGGGATGATAGAAGGGGAATTGATGCCTTTGAGCTGTCATGCTAGAGAAGAGCATATATAATGGATGCTAAGAGAACAAACAAGTTTGTCCTGGAGAGGGTGAAGCCAGGCTGTTCCTTAGAGGTAAGGATTCTGAAGCTTCATCTGACGTACTTTGAACTGTTGCAAAGTGGGATCAGTCCCTGGAGAAGGACGTCATGCTTGGGAGGGTGAAGGGACGTACAGGAAAGGGAGCCCCTCGATGAGATGGATTGATTCAGTGACTGAGGTAATCGGGACGGGTGTGTCAGAGACAATAAGATTGGCACAGGCTAGAGCAGGGTTTAAGCTGTTGTATATAGGATGACTATGAGTCATAGATGACTCGCCAGCACATAACAACAACAACATCCCAAAGATTGACATCATGCTTGAAAAGGGTTGGCAAAATAAAAGAAGACCCCCAATAAGGGAGGTTGACATGGTGACTGCTGCAATGGGATCTAGTTTGTCAGGAAGTGAGAGGACAGCTCAGGATAGGACATGGTTCAGATCTGTTGTTTATGGGGTCACTCTGTGTTGTACTCAACTCAGTAGCACCTAACAACAACAGCACTTTCACTCTGAGTTTATGGGAGTCTTTGGAGGGTTTTGACCACACAAGTGACTGGATGACTAATGTGGATTTAGAAAGGCTCACTCAGTGCAAAAGAAGAATCCAGAAGACAAGATTGGAGACAAATGCAAAACAGTGTCCCCCTTTGGATTAATCAGCTCCTCCCCTTTGGTCCAAACAACTTCAGTACCTCAGTGATTTTTTACAGAGATAAATAACATAAATACATAAATAAGAATCTCTCTATCTCACGCATGAGGTTGGCTTAGTCGGGCTGACTTCAGGCTCAGCTTGGCTTGGATTCAGCCTATTGATTGGCTTAGGTTATTCCATTTAATGTCTCTTTTCCTTGGACTGGTGACCGCTTAAAAGTACATTATTTTTTTTTTAACATTCCCCCCCCCCCCCCCCGCCTTTTGACATTGTAAAGATGAAAGAAGTCAAGCCAAGTTACACAAGCATCAGATCAGTCCCCCAACATCCTGTTGGTCAAATCCTGTTATGTGACTAAATCAGCCACCAGTCAACTCATTGTCGTCAAGTTAGCTGATCCTCCAGTGTCTTTTTTGGAGTCTGTAAATCACATTGGAGGAGATTGCTCATCTTTCTACTGCGGAGCGACTGATGGCTTTGAACCACTAGAGTGACAACAACTTTGGGTTAGCAGCACAACTGAGTGAGCCATCAGTAATATATGCTGCACTGCAATGCTGAAGGCACAGGGTTTGAGGCCACCAGCTGCACCACGAGAAAAGAATGGACTATCTCTTCTCCTGTGATTAACTACCTGTGAAAGCCTGCTGAAGGGGCGGCTATGGTTAGTTCCGCCTTGACGGTACACAACAACTACAATATGACACTTTAACAGGAAACAAGAGAAGGGAGCTCTGGTGACCTAGTGGCAAGAAGCTGTGCTGCAATCCTGAAGGCGCATTTTTCAAATCTACCAGATGCTGTGCTGGAGAAGAAGGGACAATTTCCTCCATACCAGTCGGATCTGATTTGATGATACACACACAAAATAATAAAATAAATAAAAAATAATTAGAAAATAGGAAATATGGGAAAGTGGAAACAATAATCTGATTGACTATTTCACATCTTAATTTTAATTGTCCTTATCCAGTGTATCACCAAGTATTACTTTGTCATCTTCCTGCCTCTTTTATTCATTCCTTGGCCAAATTTTCTTTGAGTCACATACTGACTTACACAATGGTCTCCTTCATGTTCCCCTTCCCTCAGCAACTCTGATTCTCCTCACAGCCTCCCATAACACACTCTGCATACTGCTGCCTAAGAGTTTCCCCCACAATGTGGCTTTCTTTACATCAGTCCCACTCCAGAAACTTCAGTGATCAGCCACTAAGCAACGCAGTGTTTCTCAAATGTCAGTAATTTCTATATCCCTTAGTCTCAATCTGTGTAACACCTACACTCACTATTTAATACTCTTTTTCATTTGACTTTAACTCAACTTACTTTTTTCTTTGTTTCCGCTTGAGTTGTAATGTGTATGAAAGAATTATGTATTTTTCTGAAAACCTAGCAACTATATACCAATAAGGAAAAGTATACATGTATTTATTTGCCATCTGCAAGCACTGGGTCCATTCCTTGTCTTTACACCTGTTATGGATAAATCCTTTGCCTGTAGCATTGCTTTCACCTCTCTGTGTGCCTGGAAGACCCTACTCCATGCTCTCTGCTTATCATCCAACTGTATAGAGACTAAACTCTATTGTGGTTTCTATTTTTTGAAACTGAAGAGGGCCTGAAGCATTTTCTGCAGAGGGTCAAGGACTATAGTTTGCAATATGGGTTGAAGCTCAACATCAAGAAGATGAAGATTCTTACCACTGGGCCCATTGAAAGCATTGTGATAGATGGAGAAGAGATTGAGGGATTGAGGTTGTTAACAATTACAGCCTGCTTGGCTCCACAGTTAATACTTTTGCAAAAATCATCCATCAGACAATCAAAATATAAATTGCATTAGGAAATCTGCTGTCAGGGACCTCTCTAGAGTGCTGAAGAGTAAGGATGTCAGTCTAGAGACTAAGGCACACCAGATCCAGGCCATGGTCTTCACAATAAATTGCTATGCATCAGAAAGCTAGACAATGACCAAGAATTACAGAAGAATTCATAACTTTGAGTTGTGGTGCTGGAGAAGAGTATTGAATATACCATAGACTTCCAAGAAATCTATTAGGTCTGTTCTGGAGAAGGTGAAACCAAGCTTCTCCTCAGAGACAAGGATTTTGAGACTCCGTCTCACATATTTTGGGCACATGGCCAGGAGCGAACACTCTTTGGAAAAGGATATCATGCTTGGAAGTGTGGATGGACTGCACAGGGGAGGAAAACCCCCGATGAGATGGATTGACAAAATAACTGAGGTAATAAGGGTATGTATCTCAGAGACTCTTGGTTCAAGGGTAGGTTTCGCATTAGCACGATCAAATGTTCTGGGATTCCCATTCTTCTCAGAGTCAGCCACAGTTTTTTATGGTCCACACAGTTAAACACCTTTGCATAATCAATGAAGCACAGATAGACATTCCTCTGGTACTCCCTGCTTTCAGCGAAGATCCATCTAACATCAGCTACAATATCCCTAGTACCATGACCTCATCTAAACCCAGTCTGAACTTCAGGCAGTTCTCTGCTGATGTGCTGTTCCAGTCATTTTTTGGATAATCTTCAGCAGAATCTTCCTTGCATGTGAAATAATATTGTTCTATAGTTTCCACACTCTGTTGGGTCACCCTTCTTTGGGATGGAAACAAATATAGATCTCTTCCACTCAGTTGGCCAAATGGTTGTTCGCCATATTTCTTGACACAACTTGGTGAGCACGTCCAGGGCAGCATCTGTTAGCTGAAATATATCTGTTGGCATACCATCTATTCCTGGGGCCTTATTTTTTGCTATTTCCTTCAAAGCAGCTTGAACTTCTTCTTTCATCACCATAGGCTCTTGCTCATATGTTGTTTCATGAAATTCTTCTGTGTCTGCCAATTCCTTTCGATACAATGACTCAGTATATTCTTTCTATCTTCTTTTGATACCTCCTGGGTCATTTAATACTCTGCCTAAAGCATCCTTGATTATAGCAACTCGAGGTTTGAACTTGTTCTTCAGTTCCTTGAGCTTAAGAAATGCTGAATGAGTTCGACCCTTTTGGTTTTCTCACTCCAGCTCCTTGCACATTTCATTGTAATATTTTACTTTGTCATCCAAAGTCGTCAGAACAGAGCAAGGAAACACTGCATGGTTCAAAATTGGGAAGGGTGTACACCAGTGATGTGTCCTGTCTCCATAACTTTTCAACCTGTATGCAGAACAGATCATCTGGGAGGCTGGGCTCTATGAGGAGAAAAGTGGGGTTAAGATTGGTGGAAGATCTATCAACAATCTGTGTTATGAAGACAACACAACCCTGCTTGCTGAAACTGAGGAGGACCTGAAGCGCCTGCTGCAGAGTGTCAAGGACTGCAGCCTTCAATATGGATTGAGGCTCAATGTCAAGAAGACAAAGATTCTCACCACTGGACTAATTGGCAACATCAGGATGGATGGTGAAGAGATTGAGCTTGTTCACAGCTTTAGTTTGCTTGACTCCACAGTCAACCCTCTTGGCACCAGCAGCCAGGAATTTAAAAGACGTATTGTGGTGGGAAAGTCTGCTGTTAGAGACCTTTCTAAAGTACTGAAAAGCAACGGTGTGTCTCTGGAGACTAAGGTGCGTCTGGTACAGGCCGTGGTCTTTGCAGTCACTTATTATGCATCAGAGAGCTAGACAATGACCAGGGTGGATAGAAGGAGGATTGATGCTTTTGAGCTTTGGTGTTGGAGAAGAATGCTGAGGGTACCATGGACTGCTAAGAAAACAGATTCATCCTGGAGAGGGTTAAACCGAAACAAGGATTCTGAGACATCGTCTGACATACTTTGGACATGTTTTAAGGAGGGACTGGTCCTTGGAGAAGAACATCATGCTTGAGAGAGTGGAGGGCAGGCGCAGGAGGGGAAGGCCCTCTGGGAGGTGGATTGATTCGGTGACTGGGGTAATCGGGATGAGTGTGTTGGAGACAATGAGATTGGCACAGGACAGAGCAGAGTTTAGAGCTGTTATACATAGGGTCACTATGAGTCGCAGGTGACCAAACGGCACATAACAACAACAACAACAACAACAACAACATATCAGATACGGTGAGATTGGCTCAGGATAGAGCTGGATACAGAGCCACTGTGCATGGAGTCACTGTGAGTCTTAGTAGACTCAGTGACCCATAACAGCAACAACAACAACATGGGTAGGTAGGAGGTGATGGGAAAGTGGAATTCACTGTTTAAGAAAACACTGAACTTCTGTTAAAAATGGTGAAAAAAATGTATATGGATAGTTGTGATGGTAACATCATTGAAGTCAATGAATAGTACATGTGAGGAAAGTTGAAAAGGCTGATGTGTTACTTCTGCACTTACCACAGTGAAAATAGTTACAAGTAAGGAAAAGAAAATATTGAAAGTTTGAAAGGTCAATAAAATTGAAACTGCTTAACAACTGAAAAAAAAAAAAAAGAAAATATTGAAAGTCAAAACCAAAAAATCCTTGTCGTTTCATAAGTAGTCCAGTTCCTGGGTAACTATCCCTTCCTGCTTCATTTAGAGTCCATCACCCAGTATTATAACTCATGCTCTTTGCCTGTTATTTCAGCTAATCAGTTTGTGTGTATCTAAGAGCTTGGTTTACCAGTACCCAAAGCCTGGCATTCTTTGTGCCTACAAACATGCCTCTCATTTTGCCCAAGGGCATTTTCACTCTGAATGTCAAAAGAGTGGTTGTTTCTTCAGTATCTGAGTTTTATGTCTTGACCATGCATTTTCCCTACCCTTTATCCATTCTCCACTCCCTAGCTCAGTGCTCATTTTTGGCTTTTTGAAAGAGAGTTATCAAATACTGCATCTTCCAAGAATCCATAAAGACTTTTCTGTAAGTCTTTTCTTTTGCTGCCAGTAGCGCAGTTTCTTAGTACCTCTCATATGGCTTAGTGACCATCAGAGTACTTTTCTTCACCCCCCACAACACTGGCTGTGAAGTCCTTTGGGGCCAAGACGTACCATGTTGGACCTGATATCCCAGAGCATGACACAGAATAGACCGTTTAGACAGTTAGTAAACATCAACTTAATCAAATCATTATTGTGTGCCACAGAGGAGGAACTGATCTATGGCTGACTCTCCAGCAAATACAACAGGACATCAAGTAATAAAGAGAGGCAGGTATGCCTCTCTCTCAGCAGAAGTTACTTGCATGGGAGGAGATTGCTCATCCTCCTGCAGAACTGCTGGGAAGAGATTGTCCATCCTTCACACATGGAACAGATAGTGCATTCAAACTGTGTACTTTTGAGATTGCAGTGCAGCTTCCTACCACTAAGCCACCACCAGGTGCCTTAAATATTGCCTTTTCCAGTAGGACTCTAAGTTCTTTAGGGAGTTCTGTGGCTTGGTGGTAAGGAATTGTGCTGCCAACACAAAGGTAGGGGGTTGAAATCCACAAGCTGCTTTGTGGGAGAAAGATGTGCCATCTTGTCCCAAGCAATTTAGTGCCTCAGCTATTAGTCGGTTCGGACTTGATTGTTCACAACAATGACAACCACAATATAAGATCTTTTCAAGGCAGAGAACTTACCTTTCTGACTCTTATTCCCTTGTCATTGTTGCTTTCCCAGGTGAGCAAACAAATGATGCCAAGTAAAATTTTAATATGATGAGTTGCATAAGATATGGAAAAGGGACCTAAGGCTAACAATTAAAAAAATACTTCAGTTCATATTACAGTCCCACCAACAGTGTATAAGAGTTCCTATCTCTCCACATCCTTTCTAACATTTATTACTTGCTATTCTGTTAAACTTTGCCACTGCTACTGGAGTGAGATATCTCAATGTGTTTTTATTTTCACTCTCTTATTGCCAATGATTTTGAGCATTTCTTCATGTATCTGTTTGCCATCTGAATATCTTCCTCAGTGAAAAGTCTTTTTGTGTCTTTTGCCCATTTTTAATTGTATCAGTCCTTTTCTTGTGGAGGCCCTGTCTGAAATGGTATTGCCAAATGTTTTTTTTCTCAACCAGTAGCTTTTCTTTTCACTCTTTTGGAAAAAGTTTTTGGTGTGCACAGGGATTTTCCATATGACCCAGGTATTCCACTGCTTGGAATATACCCCAATAAAATGAGAACCGAGGCACAAATGGAGATTTGTACACCAGTGTTCATAGCAGCATTATTCATCATCACAAGAACATGGAAACAGCCTAAATGTCCAATCAAAATAAAATGGATTGAGAAACTATGGTACAGTCACATGATGGAATACTATGCAGCATACAAAAGCAATGATTTTGTAAATCACTACTTAACTTGGGAGGAACTGGAGAGAATTGTGCTAAGTGAACTAACAGTCCCATAAGGACAAATACTGTAGAAATCCCTTTTTGTAGAAATTAATAGCTCATAAAATGTATATGAGGATCTAAGAGAGGGAGAGTGAGAACAGAGGGGTAAGGATGGGTGGTTAATCAAAGATTTGCACAATTTGATGGACAGAGGGAGGGGTGGGTAATGGAAATGGGAAAGATCCAGTGAGAAAAACAGTGTGCACGGATTTGTAAGTAAACCAATATAAAACAAAAATATTATATTTAGAATAAAGTCATCATGGTGAGGGAGCAGTAAAATAAAATAGGAACTCAGAAAAAAACATACTTCAGTTCAGATAGTTTAGCAGTTCTAAGATCTTTCAAGCTTTGCCTGATTTCTGAACACCAAATGCCTTATGATTTTGATCACTGAGGGTGAAAGAGTAGGAACTTTGGAGCCCTTTGCTTTCTTGTAAGATTTAAAAGATGTAATTCATGTTAGGTAACTAGCCCTGTCCGTTCTACATCAGCTTTACATCTGGACGTAATGTCAGAGCCTTTTCAGCATATATAGTATTTTCAGCTTATATAGTATGTGAGCGTGTGCACACTCATGTCTAAAACATAAAGAGAGAGGGAGATAGCAATCCAGATGCCAGCACACCTGGAATCTATTTGTGAAGATCACTGGTTCAGTCCACAGCTTGGGCCATTCATTTATTTCTCACTAAGTGAACATCTGGGATTCAGTTTGAGACGCCAACCACTTTGGATTGGATCTTGAAACTGTGGTTGGGATGGGGAACTACTTGCCTGAGGTTGGAGTGAGTGAGGTGAGCAGGAGCTCTTAAACTATTTTGCAGACCTTAGTTTAAATGTAATAGCCAAGGGGCTGAGAAATCCTTCACGTGCTGGAAAAGCATTCAAAAAAGGAGTTAACCAAGAAAGATTTCAGTCACATCAAAGCAGTAATACAACCTGAAAAGCACCTTTTTTCCTTTGTGCCTACTCGCTTCCACGGTAAAGTTCTAAAAATAGCCAGGTATCTTCATTTTGAAGGGAGAAAGCAAAATAAAACCAAGCCTTGGGTGTGGACCAGAAAGGAAATGTTATGAGAAAGTAAAACTCCAATTAGTTATAGATGAGAATTGGTCACAGATAATTATTCTACATTCTTTGGCTCATACCTGAGAAGGCTTAAATGATCTTTTTTTTTTTCGTTGTTGCTAGATATGTAGACATGTATCTAGATATCCAGATAAACACGGAGAGAAATGCACCATCATTACCAGATCATGTTGAAAGCAAGTGTTTCAGAACAAAAATTGAAGGGAAATTTGTCATTTACAAGCTAGGAATGTTTGAAACTTTTGCTATTGGGCTTTTAAAAAAAAACTTTGAACTTACTCTGAACTAAAGAAAAGGCCAAGGTGCTCAAGCATGATTGTTTTAAAGAGTGCACTTCCAGAAAATTTGTGCTGAGTGGCATCTGCTCTTTGTGACACCTACAGCTAGAGTATTTCCCCTTCAGTTTGCATCTGTCATTTTTCTACCTGTGTGTCAGAGGAGTTGGAAATCTAAAGGAAGGGCCTAGAATAACCTGGAGAGAACTCCTGGGGTCTGTGTTGAGGTACACTTATGCCGTTCTATTTAGAACCAGCTTTGCTGCATTGTTGTGGAACTTTTCAAGGAGGGTGGGGCTTCTGAGTCTTTTCTCTGAATCCCTAGTAGTAATGACGCTACCTTAACTATGGGCTGCTCAAGGCATGTTTCATGTCATGATGGAGCGTGCTTTTACAGAGCAATGTGGACTTCTAAAGAATTCCTACTCCCATTCCACCTGCCTCTCATCATTCTCTCTCTCTCTTATATTTATTTGCAGTCAGAAGAGAGAAAAGAAAGTTGGCCTCTGGGGAGGTCTTATGCCTTTTCCTTTTACCACGCCATCTAAATCACCCACTCATTTTGCTGGTGTAGAAACCTCATTTGAATTCCTCACCTGATGCAGGGAGCCTCACTCTCTGATCTGAAACTACCTCTGCTTTCCCCTTCATCCATATTAATAGAAGCTGCCTCAAGTTCCACACTCTGTGGATCCTCCTTTTATCTTTGTGGCCATCATGCTGGGCCCCTGCTGTTGGCCTTGTGACTACCCACCAATAACCTGGTTGACTAGTTTGGAAAGTTTCTAAGGGAACTCTCAATTCAATACCAAAACCAAAGCACCACGGTGCAGTCTGTTTTAATGCTGTGACCCATTATGGATGTTTCTGAGGCTATAAATTGTTACAGGAGGAGACTGCCCATGTTTTTCAGAGTGCCTGGTGGATTCGAACTGCCAGTGTTAGAGTTAGAAGCACGTTATGTCACAGCTGCTCCTTCTGGCTGCAATAGTCAGTACAGGACATGGACAAAATTACATTGCTCTTCTGTAGCACTTAACATTTACCACAAATTTCATCATGTCTCATCTCATTTGTTCTCATTAATTATCTGAGATACCTGAGCAGAGTATTCACTTGGTCAGCCAACCAACTGACTGATTGGCCAACTCATATTTTACTGAGCACCTACTCTTTACAAAACAGTATTCGAAGCTCTGAATTATGTAAACAGACAGAAATAACTTTTTTTGAGACATTTAACGTGACAGCATAATATAGTTATTGTTATGTGCCATTGAGTCACCTGTGACTCACAGAGGTCCTGTGTACAGCACTGCCCTGTCCTAAGCCAAACTCACTGATTTCTGACACACCTACCCTCATTGCCCTGGTTACTGTATCAATCCATCTCATCTAGGGTCTTCCTCTCTTTCGCTGTCTTGCCACCCTTCTGAGCATGATGTCCTTCTCCATGGACCAGTCTTTCCTGGCCAAATGCCCAACGTATGTGAGATGGAACTTTAAAATCCTAGCCTACAAGGAGAAACTTGGTTTCACCCTCTCCAAAACAAACCTATTTGTTTTCTTGATGGTCCATGGTATGTTCAAGACTCTTCTCCAGCACCACAGTTTGAAGGCGTCAGTTCTTCTTCTGTAATCCTTCCTCATTGTCCAGCTCTCTGAAACATAGCAAGTAATTGTAAAGACCATGGCCTTGATAAGGCACACCTTAGTCTCTAGAGAGACATCATTGCTTTTCAGTACTCTGGAGAAGTCCCTAATAGCAGGCTTTCCCAATGCAATTTGGCTTTTGATTTCCTGACTGCTAGTGCCAAGAGTGTTGATTGTGCAGCCAAGCAAACTATAACTGTTTATCAATCTTAATCTCTTCTCCATCTGTTATGGTGCTGCCAATTGGCCCAGTGCTGAGAATCTTTATCTTCTTGATGTTGAGTTTTCATCTATACTGAAGCAGCAATATGAAAAGAGCAAGAAACAGCATGGTTCAAAATCAAGAAAGTAGTGTATTAGGAATCTATCCCTTCTCTCTAACTTTTTCAATCTATATGTGAAATAGATCATTCTGACAGCTGGACTCTAAGAAGAATGCGACATCAGTATTGGAGGAAGACTCCTCAGTAACCTGTCTTATGCATATAACACAACCTTGCTTGCTGAAAGTGAGGAGGACTAGAAGTGTTTGCTGCAGAAGGGCAAAGACTGCAGTTTTTAGTATATATTGCATCCCAGCATCAAGAAAACAAAGATTCTCCCTATAAGGCCAATTTGCAGAACCATCATGGATGGAGAAGAGATTGAGGTTGTTAACCATTTCATCTTACTTGGGTCTACAATCATCACTTTTGGCATAAGAGTCAGGAAATCAAAAGACAATTTGCTTTGCAAAAGTCTACTGTTGGGGACCTTTACAGAGTGCTAAAAGGAACAACGGTGTTAGTCTAGAGACTAAGATGCACATGATCCAAGCCATGATCTTCTCAATTACTTGCTATGCATTTGAGGGCTGGACAATGACTAAGGATGACAGAAGAAGAATCGATGCCTTTGAGTTGTGGTGTTAGGGAAGAGTACTGAACATACTCTTCAAGAACATAGACTTCAAGAGAACAAATTGGTCTGTCTTGGAGAGGATTTAACAAGATTACTCCTTTGTTACTGTTTTTGTTGTTAGGTGCTGTCAAGTTTACTATGACTCATAACGACCTTATAAACAAAAGATCGGAACCCTGTTCTATCCTGCTCTAACTTTACACTTCCTGACACACAAGAACCCACTGTGACAGTGGCTATGTCAGTCCACCTGACTGAGGGTCTTCCTCTCCTTTGCTGACCCTTCACTCTTCCCAACATCATGTCCTTCTTTAAGGAATAGCCCCTCCTAGCAACATGCCCAGTGTATGAGAGGTGAAGCCTCATCATTCTTGCCTCCAAAGAGAATTCTTACTGCACTCTTTCCAAGACATATGTTTGTTCTCTTGGCCATCCATGGGATGTTCAGTGCTTTTCTCCAACATTACAGTTCAAAGGTATCAACTCTTTTTCTGTCATCCTTATTCATTGTCGAGCTCTGAGATGCATAGCAAGTGATAAGAAATACTATGGCTTGAATCAGACACATCTTAGTCCTCAAACAGACATCATTACTCCTCCTCAGTAATTTGGAGAGTTCCCTAACTGCAGATTTTCACAGTGCAATGTGCCTCCTTATTTCCTGACTGCTGATACCAAGTGTGTTAATTGTGGATCCAGGCAAGGTGAAGCTGTTCACAGTTTCAGTCTCCTCTCCATCCATGATGATGTTGCTTATCAGTCCAATGATAAGAATCTATTTTCTTGACATTGAGATACAGTCCATACTGAAGGCTGCATTTCTTGATCCTCTGAAACAAGTGATTCAAGTCCTCCTCACTTTCAGCAAGCAAGGTTGTGTCATCTAGATAATATAGGGTATTGATGATGAATTTCCCTCCAATTTTGATACCTCACTCTTCTTCATAGAGTCCAGCTTCTTCAATAATTTTCCCAGCATACAGATAGATGACTCATCAGAGGCAAAGATTTTGAAGCTCTGTCTCACATACTGTGGACATGTTACCAGGAGAGACCAGTCCTTGGAGAAGAATATCGTGCTTGGAAGGGTGGGAAGGGTGGCGGGGTGTGGGGGGTGTGGGGGGTTGGTTATCACAGGAGAGGAAGACCCTGGATAAGATGGATTTACCCAGTGACTGTGGCAATGAAAATAGTTGTATCAGAGACAGTGAGATTGGCTAGGGCAGGGTCCAGAGCAATTGTTTCTAAGGTCGCTATGAGTCGTAGTTGACTCAATGGCATGGAACAACAGCCATTTGTGTATATGTTCTATCTGGAATGTGGGTGTAGTCTTTGTCTTCCACTCTTCCTGTGCTCATGGAGTCTGTGCCCTCACTATATTAATATAATCCTATATACAAGTCATTGGGGGCTCCTCAGGGGCCCCTGCTCTTGATTTTAGTCCCAGACTATGCAGCCTGTTAGCCACAGCCTCTGGATCCCAGTGCACTGTTCTGGGAAAATGCCTTCAGCTCCCGTGGCGCAGCTCCTTGTCGGGAACTAGGGAACTCAAAGCATCTTTGGCTTATTCTTTGAGGAGATCCAACCCTATTCCACTGCAGCTGCCCTTCCTCTCTCACACCCGCCCCCCTCTCCTGAAACCAGCATCTTCTGGGTGTGCAGGTTTGAAGGCACAAGGCAGTAGTAGCTGGGGCCCGAGGTCAGTGACAAAACAGGCTCTGAGCAACGGAGTGCTCTGCTTCCCCCTAACAGCTGTGTAATTGGAGGAAAATTGATTCAGCGTGAGGTGCAGCAAGTTCAAAGGGGACAAGCTGGGGGTCTTTGAGCTTGTTTTCTTTTCAGGCTGAGGTTCTGAGCTCAATTTCAGCCAAGTGAGATCCTAGACATAAATTTAACTGTAAATGAAGCTGGGAAATGTAGAGGAAGTTTTGAGTGTCTGGTGAGCACTAAGAGTCCCTAGGTGGTGCAAATAGCTAAGCACTCTGCTCCTAACATAATGGTTGGTTATTTGAATCCACCTAAAGAAACTTCTGGGAGCTCTATTGGCCTAATGATAAGACGCTGTGCTACAATCCCAAAGGCATGCAGTTGGGAAATCTCTTCCTGTGTGATTAACTGTCTCTGAAACCCACTGGAGGGTCAGCTGCAGGTTGGTTCCAACTCAACAGGACATATAACAACAGTAAAAATGCTAGAGGAACCTTAGAAGAAAGACCTGATGATCTTCTTCTAAAAACATCAGCCAGTGAAAATTTTTAAGAACAGTTTGACTCTCACATATAAAGTTGGCACTGCCTTAAACATCAAAACAACAGTAATGATTTACTTTTCTCACAGAGGGCATTTGCTATGTTCTCATTTTACCCTTGAAGCAATATTTGAAGTAAGATAATGTTATTTTTACCATTGCACATAAGGAAATTGATGCACCAAGAGGTGATGTAACTGCTTGTCTAAAGTCATGCTGACAGGGAAAGTTTGGACAGAGGTCTCTAACGACACGATCTTAAACCCTTCGCTGTTCTGAGTCCTTAACTGTTGCTAGTGACTAGCTGACACCAGTAGACTGAGATCAGCGTGAATACGTGTCACTACTAGGTCAAGTAAGCTGGTGTGTCTCTCTGCTCATCCCTGACTCAGGCACTATGGAGGTCACTTCATCTCTGTGTTGTTGTTATGCACTGTTGAGCCAGAACCAACCCATAGCTGACCTTCCAGCAGGTTTTCAGAGACAGTAAAGTGCACAGGAGGGGACTGTCCATCTTTCTCCTGCAGAGCAGCTAGTGGATTCAAACCACCTACATTCAGGTTGGCAGTGCATCTCTTTACCACCGAGCCATCGGAGCTCCAGCTTAGCTTTGCATAGCATTAGACAAAGTCCTTTATGTGAACCAAGCCAATAAGGTTTTAGCTTTATTTGGTTTTGCCATCAGCTTTACTAACCAGTATTGTCATCTATGAAGGAGAGATAAATCTCCTGGTGTTTTTGAGCATTTGGAATATACAGGGATGATAATAATGGTAATAACAATAAGAGAAATATTACCATTTACTTTGAAACACTGCAGTGCCTTTTGCAGATGTAAAACCATTCATCCCTCTCAGGTATCCCAAGAGATACAAGGTTTGTTATTATGTAATAGTGATATTCCTAAAATAGTCTTTAAGTTATTTTTTTTAAAGGGTTCTCATATAAACAACTTTAATAAGGGAATCTGCTCAGGGACAAGAATTTTAGGCAATGGCAAAGTTATTTTTCCAACAGAAATGTCAAAGAGAAAGGTTTTAAATTGCCATTAGGTTATTTTGAAGATACATACTAAAAATAACAAGTTTTCAAAATTGACATAAGCCAACCTAAATGTCATTGAGTAAATCCTGAACATCATGGAAGTCAAGATTAAAGACAAGTTGCTTCTATACTGTCAAAATAAATTGTGGCTCGCACCATTATTGTTATTTGTTCGTTGTTGCCATCGAGTAGGGTCTGACTCATGATGACCTTAAGTATCAGAGAATGACATCCTTCTCAGTCCTGTGCTGCCTTCACACCTCTTGATATACACTGGAGTCATGGCTCCTGTAGAGGGATTCCCTCATCTGGTTGGCCTTCTGCGTTGCCAGACATCATGTCCTCCCATGACTGGCCTTTCCTGATGGCGAGTCCATGGTAAATGAGACGAAGCCTCACCATCCTTACTTCTGAGGAACATTGTCATTGTTTGTCTCCTAAGACAGTTTTGTTCACTCTTTTTGGTAGTCCAAAAAAACTCTTTGGTTTTTATTTGTTTGAAAAAAAGAAAGAACTACACATGGAGGGAGAAGGAAGGCCCAGTACTACAGAGCACACAGTCACTCGGCTGAAGTAGTCATGGGTGTTGGGGTTACAGGCTAATTGACTTCTTCCCTACACCTCTGGGCCCAGTTTCCAGTCATGACAGTGAAATAACCAAACGTTGTCATACGTCAGGCTCCATATTGAATAGATCAGACAAAAGGTGATTTGCACAGTCAGAGAAATGGTTGGATTTGCTTTGGTTGACAGATGAAGAAAAGCAGGCAAATGTGGGGCTGTCAAGGAACACTGGTGACATAGTGCTTTACAGGTGGGGGACACGTCAGCTGTTCAAATCCACCAACTACTCCAAGGGGAGAAAGATCAGCAGTCCACTTCCGTAAAGATTTACAACCTCACAGACCCAATGGAGAGTTGTCACGAGTCAGAAGGACCTTGATAGCAATGGAAGGTTATTCTCCTTTTCATAGGACATGGTGGAAATAGTTTTATATCATGGCTCTCTGCTCTTTAAGCTTTCCAGATTTTCACATTTCCCTCTTCACTGAGTGCCCATGACTTACAAAGCCGCCTACATGCCCTGTTGGTTCAAGTTCAAAAACAGTGAGACTTTTTTCAGAAGCCTATGGATTTTTTTGGCCTTCATGTTGCTCCAGGAGGAAAGCAGAGGAGGAGTATTGATTTTAAGGAGAGACATCTGTGTGAGCTTTTTATCTTATTGTTGATGTCAGGCCCATGTCCTGATTTTTGAATCCCTCCTGCCCTGACCTCTCAGGGGTCCTGTCTAATGTCATTGGGTTATGTGGCCTCTGAGGTTCTGACCTGCCGGAGATGCCTGATGGCCAGTGAGGCTGCCTCTTCTCTCAGGGGCAGGGAGCCCTGTGACTCTTAATCAGGGAGAAGGCGTGGTAGCTGCTCCTCTGAATAACAAAGCTTCTTTAGCTCCTGTTACTTAGACATATTTGTGTTCCTTGAAGGACTAGTAAAGTTGGAAAACATCCAGGTTGTGTAAGAAAGTGCCTGGGGAAGGAAAACCAATTGATTTCATTACTAAAACAAGCAGTGCCCGTGACCTTTGGGAGTTACCACACTTGGGCTTTCTCCCATTCTGAGGCCTTGGTCAGGCAGCTGGATATGATGTCATTCCTTGAGAAAAGATAGTGACTGAGCTGTAGGTTGTTCTCCTTTCTGGTCCTGACGTAACAGTTTCCTTTTGGCTTAGAAATTCTGTACCCCAGACCTTAACCCAGGCTAGGAGAATCTGGGACCCCATTCTCTTTGAGCTTTGTCAGGCCCTTTGGCCCAGAATGGTAAGACAGAAGCTTCTGGACATTGAGCTGTCAAGATTTTTCTGAAGATACAGAGATCCACAGAAATGCTGGCCCTGGGGTACTCATGTTCACCTCGAAATAGACAGGCTCCCTGCACAAGGTTCAGATCTGTTGTCATAGGGTCGCTATGAGTTGGTATTAATGTGCTGGTATCTAACAACCATTTACTCCATAACTTCTCATCTTTAACCAGGTTCTCACCACAGCCACATAAACTACCTCAAGATCCTTCTTAATTTCTCTCCTTATTTCCAATTTTACCTTTTACCAAACCAGGTTACTGTCTTGGAGAGAAATTTAAAGTCCGAATTATATCATCATTCCATCCCTCAGGGGGAATACACAAAATCACTGTACCAAAAAGAATTGACTGATACTGAAATAATTCAGGAGGTACCATCTGATCCAGAGCCAATGGTATTGAAAGAAGAGGTTCAAGCTGCACTCAAGGCATTGGCAAAAAATAAGGCCACAGGAATGAATAGGATACCAATTGACATATTTTAAATGACTTATGCAGCTCTGGACATGCTTACCAGTCTGTGCCGGGAATTTTGGAGGACAGCGGTTTGGTTGACTGAAAGAGATCCACATTTGTTCCTATTTCCAAGAAGGTGATGTAACAGAATTTGGAAAATATCTAATAGTATCAATAATACTACATTCAAACTACATTCAAAATACAGCCAAAGATCATTGAAAAACAGCCAGATCAGTACATAGAGAACTGCCAGGGGTTTTCTCGATTTAGAAGAGGCTGTGACACTAGGGATATCATTGCTGATGTCAGATGGATCCTTTATGAAAGCAAAGAATACCAGAAGAATGCCTACTTGTGTTATTTGGTCTATGTAAAGGCATTTGACTGTGTAGGTCATAGAAAACTTTAGCTAACATTGAGAAGAATGAGAATCCTAGAGCACTCAATTGTGCTCATGCGAAACCTGTACCTAGAACAAGAAGCTGTTCTTGCAAATACAGTATGGGTTTAAAATTAAAAAAGGTATATATCAGGATTATATCCTTTTTCCATTACAAGCCAGTTGTATGCTGAGCAAATTACTTGAGAAGCTGAACTCTGGGAAGAAGAACGTGGCTTCAAAATTGGAGGAAGACTCATCAATAACCTGTGTTGTGCAGATGACACAGTGTGTTTGCTGAAAGTGATGAGGACTTAAAGTACTTGATGCAGAAGATCAAAGAATACAGCCTTTAATATGGGATGTAATTAAACATCAAGAAAACAAAAATTCTTACTATTGGACCTATAGGCAGTATCATCGTAGATGGAGAAAAGATGGAAACTGTCAACCACTTCATCTTACTTCGAGGCACAATCACTATACTTGGTACCATCAGTCAGGAGATTAGGAGATGTAATGCACTTTATTCAGTCATGGTCCTTTCAGACACTCAGAGTGTTTCTGAGAGCTAGACATTGTATAAGGATTACAGAAGAGTAATTGATGTCTTTGAGCTGTGGTGTTGGAGAAGAGTACAGATATGTTTGGGAGGATGCTGCAGCCAGAGTGCTCCCTGGAGGCAAAGATCATAAAACTTTATCTTACATACTTTGGGCATGTTACTAGGAAAGGGCCACCATGCTTGGGAAGGTGGAAGGACGGCAAAAGGGAAGAAGAGCCTCAACCAGGTGACTGACATAGTGACTTCAGCAGTGGGCAAAAGGCGTCAGAGACTGTGAAGATGACACAAACTAGGCAAGTTTCAGATCTGTTGTTTGTAGTCTCTCTGAGTCATACTTGACTTGAAGGCACCTAACAGCAACAATATTTCCCTTAGCACGAAGCTAAACTCAGATTCTTTAGCGAGTCCTGGTGACATATTAAACTGCTAAAGAAAATGTTGGTAGTTCAAATCCATTAGCCAATCTGAGGAACAAAGATAGGCAGTCTTTTCCTGTAAAGACATAAAGCCTCGGAAATCTAATAGAAGATTGCCTTGATGGTTGTGCGTTTGGTTTTTCTGTTTTTAAATCCTTTGCTATGATCTACTAGGCCCTTCAGGTTATGACATCTGCCTACCTATACAGCTAAATCATTGTGTTTCTCAGACTCCTTTCATGTTCCATCAGTGTATGACCACTCTCCAAATGCTCTGTTGGCAGCTAGATCTCCATGGTCATACATATCCTGCTCTCAGTGTCTTGAATTCTCTCTCTACCTCTTGAACATTCACACTCATCCTTTAAGAAGAACATCAAAACTGCTTCTTTTGCGAAGTCTTCCTATAACAAGATCTGGATTACCTGTCCTTCCTCTGTGTTCTGAAACACTTTTGTTTACATGACTTTTTTAAAAAAAATGTCTGTTTCCTTCAGCAGTATATGACATCCTCAAAGGAAGTCATTGTTTCTTACTCAGTTCTATGTTTATAAATTATAAAATGGCTGGATTGATAGAAGGATCAATAGGTGATGGACAGATGGATGTATGACTGTGTGGATAGGTAGAGGATTAGTGAATGCATAAATTAATGGGTTCAGGAAACAAGGTGATAGAAACTTCTACTTAGATCCACAAAGACAAAGCTATGTGTTGCATTTGTTCAGGCTGGAATGCAAAGTGACCTTGTAATTCAGAAGGTGGTAGGGTTTTTTTGCCTTTATGTTGTTACACCGAGAGGAAAAGAGTATTTTAGATTTTTGTCTAGTATTTTTTTTAAATCGTTATACCTTAGTGGGTACATAGTATTCCATTGCACAAATGTACCACAATTTGTCAATCTATTAATTTATCGAGGGTCATTTGGGCTGTTTCCATTTCCTTGCTATTGTGAATAATGTGTCTATGAGCATAGGTGTACATATATCCATTCTCGTCTCTAGATTCCTTAGTTCTAGATTCCTTGGGGTATATTCCTAGAAATAAAATAGCTGGGTCACATGGGACATCTATATTCAGCTTTTTGAGGAAATGTCAAACTGCCTTCCAGAATGGTTGTACCACGGAGTTATTATTTTAGAGGAAAGGGGACCTCTGTGTGGGCTTTTGGTCATTGTTGGCCAGGTCCACATCCTGATTCCTGAATTCCTCAGAGTCTGCCGTTATATGGATCCTGTTAAAGCCTAACCCCCATTAGTCTCTACTTCCAGCTTGCACTAAAGCAGGAGGTTTCTCCTTGTGAGCGCAGGTGCCAGGGCAGCAGATGGCACGAGTGATGGAGTGAGTCATGGGCAGTAGCCACTGTCTGCAGTGCTTGCTTGTTCCTCTGTCAGGAGAGCAGTGCCCTTTCTTCTGTGCTTTCTGTCCAGGTGCCGCTCTGTCACCCTCCACAAGGGCAGTACACCTTACATGGCTTGGTGCCTTCGCCTGCTTTTGGAAGATGACCTTTTGGAGTAGCTGGTTTTTATTAAATTAACATGAGTAAAGGCTGTATATTAAAAACAGGTTTTTAGCTTCTTTTGGTACAGGATTCCTCAAGTAGGGGTGGAAAGCGTCCCCAAGGCCTTAAGGAGCAGATTCTAAATGGGTTGCCCTGGAATCCTCATTCAGGGTTTGTGAAGCAACAGGCAGAGCAAAAACTGGCTAAATGTGGTTGTTTTTATTTTTGCCCAGCCGCAAATACAGGCAAGAACTAGAAATGATTTTTCCCCTTCCTAGAGTCTTGGAGCCAAGCTGGTTTTTATTTTTAGCTTCAACTCTGGTTTAGGGCTTTTAACACACTAAACACCCTACTCAGTGCTGATGGTGGTGGACTAGATTGTAGGATTTTTCCATGGAATGGTGTGTCAGTTGTGTAAATGTAAAGTCTGCTGGTCTTTGTACATTTGTCACAATAGAAGGTAGTTCTAGACAGTGCCACGTGGACCTACAGGAGAGTCCTTTTCAGGGAGGGAAAATATAGTTGGAGTGGCTCACGATCATAGTTGGATAGAAGAAGAACCAATCTCAGAAGAAAAAGGGAAGAAGACATTGGATCTGTGTTATTCAAAGACTTCAAGGAATATTATGGTTAAGAAGCAAAGCTCTGGAGTCAGACCACTTGAGTTCAAATCCTGTCTGTACCACTTTTCCATACAATGACCTTGTGGGATTTGCAGAACTTCTCCAAGACTATTTCCCTGTCTGAGATGTGGATAAGGAAATGTTAGCTTTCAAGCATTGCTGCAATTGATGTCATGCACATTCAGCCTTTAGCACAATGTTTGGCAGGAGATTGGACTTAGTAAACATTATTTCCATTGTTACTGCCCTGTTCTTACTGCTGTAAGGCTGATAGTTCTAACACACCCAGAGATGCTGCAGAAGACAAGCCTAGTAATTGACAATGGAAAGATCACATCCTTAAAAACCCAGTGAAGCATTTCTACTCTACACACATGGAGTGACCATGAGTTAAAGTCAGCTCCATGATGAATAACAGTTGCACGTGTATCAACAGTGTGTCATTCAAGTCCATCATAACCCTGCTGAAGGGAATTCTGGTGGCCTTGTGCATTACCTGCTGGGCTGTTAATGAGAAAGTTAGTGTTCAAATCCACCAGCCCCTCCCCAAGAGGAAGATAGACAGTCTCCTTCCATAAAGATTTTCAGCTCTGGAAACCTAATGAAGAGCAGCCATGAGTTGAAATCAACTATATGGCAGTGGATTGGTTTGTGTTGGAAAAAATGAGAAAGTACGTTTGCTCTGTACAAGGGAAACTGTAGCCTCAAAAGGACAGAGAAGTTTCCTGGAGCTCTGCAGTAGGTACTTGATACAGCCAGCCCTGAGCTCAGCCATGGCTTACCACTAAGTCCTCAACTGTATTCCTTCTCCAGGACTAGTGGTTTCCAGCTTTATAAAGCAATTGATCACAACTATGTGAGGGAATACTTGTTGGGGAC
The DNA here is from genome assembly GCF_000299155.1 of Elephantulus edwardii. Taxonomy (NCBI): domain Eukaryota; kingdom Metazoa; phylum Chordata; class Mammalia; order Macroscelidea; family Macroscelididae; genus Elephantulus; species Elephantulus edwardii. The sequence goes on along the minus strand of NW_006399783.1, from coordinate 7,349,009 downwards.
CTACAGTTAGAGCTTTCATGGCATAGTCCATAGGGTGTGGCACTATTACCATAAAGGCCATGCTTCCTCACTGGCACTTAGAAGTCACCAATGGCCCTATAGGGGATGAGCCACAGATCCTGTGTAACTTATGGCCTCACAAGCCTAATGGAGCGTCAGCAATTAGTTGGTCCCAACTCAAAGACAATGAGTGAATGATCTACAATTGTATTTGGCAGTTTGGTAGAGACATTCACTGTTGTGTTGATGAAAGCTCAGACACTAGATCTGAATGGTCTGAGTTTGAATCCTGGATCTTCTACCTACTACCTATGTGACTCTTTCAACTTACTTGGCCCCCTAGACCTCAGGATCATCATCTGTAAAGAAGGGTTGAACTCATATTCATATTAAATGAACTATGGCAGGTAGTATAATAATTATTGACTGATAGTAAATACTATTAAGTATTACCTAATTATCATGATTAGGCTTTCAGTGGTTGAACTTTTGCCTTTCTTTTAGGAGACCCAGGTTTGATAACCAGCCTATGAGCACGTATTTGGCTACCACCCTTCTGTCAATGGAGGTTTATGTTTTGCTATGAAGCTGAATAGATTTCAGTATTGTTTCCAGACTAAGACAAATTAGGAATAAAGGCCTGTGACCTACTTCTTAAAATAAGGAAGTGGTGGTGGTGGTTGTTAAGTGCTGTCGAGTTGCCTGCATCTCATAGCAACCCTATGTACAACAGCCCTAACCCCTGCTCTATCCTGTGCCTGTCTTATTGTCTCTGACACACCTACTCCTGTTACCCCAGACACTGACCCAATCTATCTCATCAAGGGTCTTCTTCTACTGTCCTGTCCCTCCACCGTCCCAACCATAATGTCCCTCTCCGAGGACTGGTCCCTCCTTGCAACATGTCCAGAGTATGTCAGATGAAGCTTCAGAATCCTTGCCTCCAAGGAACAGCCTGGTCTCACCCTCTCCAGGACAAACCTGTTCATTCTCTTAGCAGTCCATGGTATACTCAATATTCTTCTCCAGCACCACAGCTCAAAGGCATCAATTCTCCTGTCATCCCTAGTCACTGTCTAGCTTTCTGATGCATAGCAAGTAACTACAAAGACCATGGTCTGTATCAGGCACACCTTAGTCTCCAGACTGACATTGTTGCTCTTCAGTGCTTTGGAGAGGTCTCTGACAACAGATTTTCCCAGTGCAGTTCATCTTTTAATTTTCTGGCTGCTGGTGCCAAGAGTGTTGACTGTGGAGCCAGCTGATGGTTTTGAACTACCTGCCTTTGGAATTGCAGTGCAGCTTCTTATCACTAGGCCACCAGAGATCCTCTCTCAACATCAAGAAAACAAAGATTCTCGGCAGCATTATGATAGATGGAGAAGAAATTGAGATTGTTAACAACTTAAGCTTGCTAAGTTCCAAAATCAGCACACTTGACTATAGCAGCCAGAAAATCAAAAGACCAATTGCATTAGGAAAATCAGAGACCTGTCCAGAGAGCTGAAGAGCAAGGATGTCTGTCTACACACTAAAGTAAGCCTGATCATGCATCAGAGAGCTGGACAATGATTAAGAATGGCAGAAGAATAATCAAAACCTTTGAGTTGTGGTGCTGGAGAAAAGTATTGAATGGACTGCCAAGAGAACAACAGGTTTGACCTAGAGAAGGTGAAACCAATCTCCCTGGAGGCAAGAATTTTGAATCTCTATACTTAGGGTATGTTGCCAGAAGAAACCAGTCCTTGGAGAAGGACATCATGCTTAGAAGTGTGAAGGGGGGGGGGGGAAGAAGTGTGAAGGGAACAGTGCAGAAGAGGAAAATCTGAAAGAGATGGATTGACACAGTAACTGGGGTTATGGGGGTTAGATATACTAGAAATAGTGAAATTGGCTCATAATAGGGCAAGATTCAGAGCTATTGTGCATGGGATCACTATGAGTCACAGTTGACATGATGGCACATAACAGTAGCAACAACTTTATTTATGGGGGGGCAGTTAAGTTCATTTTCTATTCCACTTTCACCATAGTGCAATAATTTCCTGGAGCGCATAGTAAGAAAAGTTTAAAATCAGATCTCTGTGAGAAAGGATAATGTTATTAGCTAGTGATGTCTGTCCTGGGCTTGGATCAGGGGAGTGGCCACGTGCATGCTCTGCTTTGACTTATGACTTAGCCTTGTATCTCTAATTTAACTACAAGTTCCCGGAGACAGCTTTTACTGTTACACATGTTGAACATTCCCTGTTGAAAGGTCTACAGAGTCTTTCCATACTTGCTATTTGATTGATTGATTGAGATGGTTCTTGTGACTACACTAGATCCTATTTAATGTTGTCTTGACATCCTTTCATTTTTTTTTTTTTTTTTTTTTTTTTTCGGTCTTTAGGCGCCTGAACAAGAATAAGCTGCAAGTTCTTCCAGAATTGCTTTTCCAGAGCACCCCGAAGCTCATCAGACTGTGAGTAGAACTGATTCGTATTCTGCCTTGTGCCTTACTTGGCTTTGGTGATGTGGATAATGTATGTGGTTGTCTTTGTGTCTGGATCCTTGTGCCAGTGGAGTCTGATCTGGAGCCTGGGAGCAGGATTTTGACCTGGTGTGTCAGTAGGAGAGATGGAATTGTAGAAAATAAAGGTGCTGCACACCACAAACTCACACCTCCAGTCTTGACTTCTTGTCCCCTTTGTTCAGAGATTGGAACATAAATGGACAATAAGGATGAGTGATTTCTGCTCATAGGTCATTCTGTGCAACGTGGGAGGAAACTTTTCTGTTTGAGTCGAATATGAATGTGAGGGTAAGACTGGAGGTGAGATTGTTAACAAGAAATTCCCAGTGACCCTAGAGAACATTGGTTTGGAGTCAATGTTCAGCTGTGCCACCTTGCTGACTGGAACAACTCCTGCTGATTGCCTACCAGTCATAAAACCTTGACTCTCAGGTCTATGATTTTGTGTGACAAAGAAAACAAAGTGAAACAAAAATCTCTTGATTTCTTGCATTATCTTCTGGAATGGTGCGGCCTGTGATGAGGAGGGAAGAGGTGGTGCTGCTTTTGTGCATTTATTCTGTGTGAGAGTGTGGAAGCTCAAGTACTGGAGATGCATGTGGCCTTGGAGAGTGTAATTCATGGATAATGGGTGTTAGGAAAGTGCTAATTAAGGGGAGTGACAGATCCATGATCCTGAACCTACAAGCCCTGCTGGTAATGAGTAAGTAGTGTGCATTGTGGGGTGGACTGGAGTGCCCAATACTTGACTTTTTGAGTGGTGTGACACAGGCTCTGATGCCTAGGGTTTAAGCAACAAAATTTACAGCCTGCTCACTGAGATGCTACAGTTTCTGGGGAGGCTCCAAGATTGTGGCCACCAAGCTCATTTCCAATGGTTGTATTTAATACCTACTTATGCAGTCAAACAATGCATATAGGCTCTGGGATAAATCGGGAAATGTAAAACACATGTCTGTGTGTTCACTTAAGAATGAGTTCTGAATTAGGAATACACACACACAGAGTACATACATAATGCATTTTAAAAGGGCACTTTGTTGGAACAACAACAGGAACAGGTTGGCTAAAGTTCTAGTGTTGCTGTGGCCTTGCTCGCCTCTCTGGGACACACCTGCACTCTGTCAAGGTGTCAAGGTCTCCTCTTGCTGTGTGCTCATTTTCTCTTGCTCAGTCAGCCTAGCTGACTTTGTTCAAGGGTGAAAGGACATGCTTCTCATTCCACTCTTCCAATCTGGATCTACCTGGGAAGGGTGTGTGTGTGTGTGTGTGTGTTTCAGCTGTGCAGACCTGAGGTTCTAGCAAAGCTGAACAAGCAATAAGGAATAGCCATATGCAAAAACCACCCTGGCTTCTACTTCCCTTGCCCTGTGCACCTCTTTCCGTCATTGATCACCTGATAGTCATTTCTCAGCTCAGCTCAGCGCTGAGTTCCATCTCTCCAGTGACCTGCTCTGAACTAAATAGTTCTGGTTATTTCCTGGTTATCTGAAATGTCTGTGTCCATCTGCTGGCAAAGAGAAGGTATCAGTGGGTCTGGGTGAGGTAGACACCAGTGAGTGAGTGGGTGAGATCTGGGTGTTCCACTTGCAAGATTCCTGGTTGACTGCTACTTACGCACAGAAGTTGTGGGCTCCCAGCTCTCCTGTGGCCATCCCATGATGCTCATGATGTGCAAGACTGGGCTTGATCCAGACAGAGATAACATTTTAGGTTGTGCTAAGTGGTCTCCAAGGTACTGGAAGCTATGCCTAAGCAGGTAGCATGGGAGCCTGAGAAATACCTGAATTATGTCTTAACTAATACTTTCTAACTGAAAGGGCTTAGAGAAGTCACTTTTGCTGTCTATGCCTAGGTATCCTCATCAGTAAAAGGGAGTCCCCCATTCACCATCTACCTACTGAAGAACTTGTTGTTACTATGTGCCATTGAGTCACCTATGACTCATAGTGACCCTCTGTACAACAGCCATAAACACTGCTCCATCCCATGCCAATCTTACTGTCTTCAGCAACCCTCTCCCTGTTACTGAATCAATCCATCTCATTGAGAGTCTTTCTCTCCTGTGCTGTCTCTCCACCCTTCCAACCATAATGTCCCTCTCCAAGGACTGGTCCTTCCTTGCAACATGTCCAAAGTATGTCAGATGAAGCTTCAGAATCCTTGCCTCCAAGGAATAGCCTGGTCTCACCCTCTCCAGGACAAACCTGTTCATTCTCTTAGCAGTCCATGGTATACTCAATACTCTTCTCCAGCACCGCAGCTCAAAGGAATCAATTCTCCTGTCATCTCTTGTCATTGTCTAGCTTTCTGATGCATAACAAGTGATTTCAAAGACCGTGGTCTGTATCAGGCACACCTTAGCCTCCAGACTGGCATCGTTGCTCTTCAGTATTTTGAAGAGGTCTCTGACAGCAGACTTTCCCAATGCAGTTCATCTTTTAATTTCCTGGCTGCTGATACCACGAATGTTAGATGCAGGGTCAAGCAAACTGAAGCTGTTAACAATCTCAGTCTCTTCACTATATATCATGATACTGCCAGTTGGCCCACTGAAAAGTTACATATAAATATCTTTTAGTATAATAGGCTCGGGGGGGGGGGTGTGCGTGTGTGTGTGTCTGAAGTGCCATCTTTGTGCAATCACCATGGTAACTATGGTTGCTCCTATAATTCCAGACTTTAAATCTTCACTTTTTAATCTCCTTTCTTTGGGAGAATGGAGAGATTAGGAGTCCCTACTGGCAGTGGGATATTCCATGGACTACCTAAAGAACAAACATACATGTCCTAGAAAGGGTACAGCCAGAGTGCTTCTTGGAGGCAAAGCTGATACAGCTTCTTCTTTCATACATTGGACATGGAGGTAGGCAAGGCAAGGGTCATCATGCTTGGAAAGATGGAGGGTCAGAGAAGGAAAGGAAGACCCACCAAGATGGGTTGATACTGTGACTTCAGCAGTGCACTCTGGTGTCTCAGAGATTATGAGGATGGCACAGGATAGGACAGGGTGCAGATTGACTGTTCATAGGGTTGCTATACTTGACTTGATGACACCTAACAACAACAAGATGGACAGTGAGTTAAAGCTCATGGAGCTTTTGGTTCAAGGTAGTGAGCTAGGGCCTTTTAAGGCAGGAACATGGTTTGGTTCATGCTGTGTTCATTTCTCCTCCTGCTCCTGGCATAGAGAGAAGCAGTCAGTGATTGAATGAATGAATGGAATAGGCCTAAAGATACAACCCTGTTCTCAGCAGTCTTAGTTCTTCTGTCCATCATTCATTCAGTTAGCTCTTCCTGACTGCTTATTTTAGCTTGATCTCTGTGCTGGACGTTGGGCTGCAGACATAAAGGATATCCTGTCTGAGTTAGAAATTCAGATAACCTATCATGGCACAATCTGAATAGCTGCCACAAGGCTTGAGAGTTAAATGTATATAAATGTATATATTTTAAATTGGAGCAACTGTGTTAACCTCAGTTTGAGCTATAATCAGCAACCCCTTTTTTTCTCTCTCTGGGCTTGATCTTTGATTTTTCTTAATGGCTCTATTGTGTCTCTGTCTTATTTCATGGGCCACTGCCGGGCCTTTTTGGAAGTAAGCAAGGAACAAATTAGAAATCAATAACTGTGCAATCATGAGTGTGTACATATGCCACTGGCTGTATTTTCATGCATCTCAACAGACCCAGTGAGCCATTTCTCCAGAATGTCAAATGTGGGCACGTGGTGGCGGCTGCTCCCTGGAGTACCATGGAAGAGGTGCAACAATTCTGGGTTCTATCTTTCTTGCTTTATTATTATTGGAGACAAAACCTACTCACAAGTCCATACTTTAATAAAAATACCTTTTTAAAAGGTCATAGGCTTGTAAGGAGATATGTAATACTGTTGTTGTTGTTGTTGTTGTTGTTGTTGTTGGGCACTGTGAAGTTTCCTCTGACATACAGCCACCATGCATGACGGAAGGAAACACTACCTGTTCACTGCGGTGCTAGAACCCAAGTTTACAGTCTCAGTTGAGGCCTTTCTTTTTAATTTCATTTACTCTCTGCCTTACTGAGCATGTCTTGTCCCTCTTGGCAACACGTCCAAGGTGTGAGGATGCAGCCTTATCCTCCCGATGTCATCCAACAGAGACTGCGTTGTTCTTTTGGCAGACGGTGAAATAGTCAGTCTTCTTCACCAGCACCACAGTTGGAAGATGGCAAGTCTTCATTGGTCTTTTGTATTTATTGTGCAGTGCTCACCTGCCAAGGATGTGATGGAAAATGCCATCGTTTGGCTCAGGAGAGGTAATGGCTCACACTGACATCCTTGCTCCTTGGCACTTGGTAGAGGTGATTTACAGCAGATTTTTTCAGGCAAAGTTGTCATTTGATTTTTGACTACTGCTTCCGTGGTTGTTGTCCATGGAAAATGTCTTAAGTAGTGATCAAAACAGGAATCAATATTTATTGAGAAACCATATTTATGGTGAACTGAAAAATTAGCCAGTGATCCTAACAGCCCAATTCTTCTGTTCATGAGGTTGCCATCAGTTGGGAACCAAGTTGAACAGCAACTGCAACTTGTTATCATATTCATAGCAAGGGACAGAATCTATTTTAACCTAAAGAGGACACCTCTGGGCTCAGGTCATTGAAAAATCCACTGATAGTGATGACTTCAGGCACAGTGGGGCCAGGGTCCCAGTGATCTAGCATGTTGTGTAATTCTCTCTGTTCTTGTAGTAGGGGTTATGACGGTGAGAGAAGATGACTCACAGCATATAATATAGAAACCCCAGTGGACTGTATGAGTTCATCACCCTTTCTTGTAGAAGGAACTGGGACAGAAGACCCTTATACTGTTTCTGTTGTACTCCCCTAGAGATAAAGCATGCCACTTTACATCTTTGGAGCTGAAATGTCTAACATCGACAGGTGGAGATAGACAGAGCTTACACCATAAAATTTGCCCATAGACTATTCATATCCTGTTCACATCCATTTCAGACTATCTTATTCTCCTTCACATGGGATAGGTAGTAGAGGATTTATGGTTATTTGGAAGTCAATCCACTAATGTCATCAAATTCCTTAGAATGGCAGCATATGGCAAATTGAAAATGTTGTTAGGTGCCGTCTGCCCTACCCTGTACTATCCTCACCATCTCTTCTATATAAGATGAAACCAGGGATCTAAAGCACCCCTCAGATTAGAGAGCTGTGGTCAGAGTGTGGGAGAAAGTGGCTTACATTTATTTTGTGTGAATTTGACCTTGAGATACAAAGATGAGGAGGATGTTAGGGGTCCTTTGACTCATCTGCCCAGGATTCAGATGCAAGGATTTAGGAGGTTTTTAGCTATTTGGTTACTCATACCCAGCAGCTTCTGACTCACAGCAACCTTCATTGAGTTTCCAAGACTGCAGTTCCTTACAGAAAGAGACTACCCATCTCTCTCGGGGTATGACTGATAAATTTGAACTTCCAACCTTTTGGTTAGCAGCCTAGTACATTATTTATGCACTGCACGATTAGAGCTTCTTCAAAATATTTGTTCATGGGTGAAAATGATAGCTAAATAATGGCAGGATGAGGCTTATGGCTCTTCTCCTGTCAGTGCTACATGGTATTTGACAGCTTTACAAAAATACCACTCGGATTAAATCTGCTGGTGCTAGTGGAGGTCAGTGGAGTCGCAAGAGGCTTGGGAAGGTAGTAATCCCCAGGCAGCTGAAAACAATGTAAGATGTGGCCAGTCGATTTAGCACTGGACTGAGTTACTGGCACAGTATCATGATACACCAGCTTTTTGCAAACAAAGAATTAAAGACTGTCAGATTTCAGCTCCCAGGGAATTATTTACAATGAGGGAGCCTTCCTCCAGGCTCTCATTATTGCTGGTTGCCTCTGCGATGTGCTTTACTTTTCTCTGCTGTTATCACAGCCATGCGCACACACACTTTCCATCCCTCACGTAAACTGGGGTCTTCTTTTGGGAAATGTATCTAATGTCTATTCAAGGCAACTGTGGATTAGAGGAAGGGAACTCTGGTGGCTTTAGTGGTAAGGAGCTGTGCTGCCACTCTAAAAGGATGTGGTTTAAATCCACTAGCTGCTCCACAGGAGAAAGATGAGCAGTCTCTTCCCATATGATTTACTGCCTCTGAAAACTTGCTGAAGGGCCAGCTATGGGTTGGCTCCAACTGAACAGCACACAGCAACATACTAGAGGAAGAAATGTGAACTTGGGAGCCATCTAGACCTGGGTTGCAGTCTTATTCTCTAGTTAAGTAAGCAAGTGACCTCTACTTCATCCATGTTAGTTGGTTGGCGATGAAATGGGAATAACAATCCTAGTTCCCAAATGGCTATTGCAAACTTCTTATGAACAGACACAGGGTTTCTGTCAGTGGCGTGAAGCACAGCAGCCATTGAGGGCTGGAGCAGGCCCAGGCTTTCTGTGGTACTCGAGGTTGCCATGACTTGGGATGAACTTGCAGCATGCATCAGCAACTGCTGTGGGCGAGACACTCTAAGGAAGCACCGTGCATATATTATCTGACTCGAGCTTAGGATTAGGAGGTTGTTGTTATGTTATGTACCATGAAGTCAGAACCAACTACTAGCTGACCCTCAGCGGGTTTTCAGAGGCTGTTAATCACAGGGGAGGAGACTGCTCCTCTTTCTCCCACAGAGTTGCAAGTGGATTTGAACCATGTGCCTTTGAAGTGCCAGTGCAATTCCTTTCCACTAAGCAACCAGAGCGTCCTAGGATTAGGAGATAGCTGGTATTTCACATCCATTTTTAAAGAGTCCTGGATAAGTCAAGTATCTTGCCCAAAGTGACAGAGTCAGTAACTGGGAGAGGCAAAACCCAAGGGGCCAGCCTAGCCTGGCTCCAGAGCTCCTTCCGTCTCTGACCACAGTTTCTACCCCACAGTTAGAAGACATTAGTAACTGAAGTCCCAGACACCTAGTAGGTGCTCAGGGCTGTTGCCTTTTTCTCCTCTAGAGCCTAAATGCACCCCGACTTGCTGAATGCCTGGAACCCTATACCTGTAAGATTACCTTCAGCTTCTTACAGATCTTTGCAGACACCGTCTTCTTTCATTTCCACACAAAGGTCTAAAAGAAACTACATGCAATATGCGTTTCCAGAAAGTGCTACATTGATGAGAAGCTGTGCTATAAAAGCAAAAGCCCAGTGGAGAAAACAAAGATCCGAACTACCCAGTTTTCCATCAGAATTGTTATCTGAGGTGATGAAAGGATAATAGGGCGATGGGAAAATCAGCGCATCAGGATGGCTGAGGCTTCTGCAAACTGTCCGCCTGCCTGGAGCAAGAGTCCTGGAGACCTGCTACTCTCCAGCTGTGCTGGCCCAGCCCGCAGAGCCTGGGGCATGGCGAGACTCCTCACCATCGCAGACATGGGTCACTTTTTCCAGGGGCTCATGGAAAATGCCCCTGCAAAGTAGGTCTCCGTTTCCTCCCCCACCTCCTCTGCTTCCCCAGCCTGTGAACACAGCGACGAGGCTGGCCTTCTGTTTGCTTTATTGCACGCTTCATCAACTGCCAGTTCTGTCATGTGCTTGAAGACAGGTTTAGCTTTAATCTGCGTGCAGACAGATAATGGATTACAGTGGATGCGATTGTCACTCTTGGTGTTTCCATTTTGTGTGTGTTGCGCTCTCTCTGTATTGCAGGCCCCTAACAGAGGCAATGGAGTCAAGCCAGAGCAGAGGCGAGAAGCACAGAAAGTTTCTTCTCTTCTCTTCTGTGATTTTATCCAGTGGGCACAAAAGCCCTGTGTGATCTTTTCTATTGAGTTGATCATAAAACTTTTAATTGTCAAATCTCTTACCACAGAATTTTAGGGCTGAGAATCAAAGATTTTCTAGGTCAGTGCATCTCAACCTTTGCTGTGCATACAAATACCAGGAGATATTATTATAATTCAGACTGCATCTCTATTGATCTGGGTTAGGCACCACAATGTCACATTTCTAACAGATTCCCAGGTGACATGATTACTGATCACTTGAAGGCACCCAAAGTGTGCTGCTCACCATACTTTGGACAGTAAGAACTCCATACTTTGGAGGCATTTACAGATTTTATTGTTGTTGCTGTTGGGTACTGTTGAGTCAACTCTAACTCCTAGCGACCCATTGAACAACAGGTTGAAACCTTATTATATTCTCTGCCATCTTCATGACCTCTGCCCTACTCAAGCTCACTGTGTCAGTCCACTTAATATAGGAGATGAAGTTTCACCATCCTTGCTTTTAAGGGTGACTGTGTTTGCACTTCGTCTAGAACAGATTTGCTTGTTCGTTTGGCAGTCCATGACACTCTTTGCCAGCATCACAATTCAAAAGCAAGCTTTAGTATATAGAAAAAAAGAGAACATCTCTCAAGGTATTTATTAAATGTTGATTCCAAGGTCATGCATCCAAGAATTCACATTCACTGTATCTAGAATAGGGTTAAATATTTGACCTTTTAAATAGCATCCTATCTGATTTAAAGTATTTTATCCATAGTGCTTGAGGAGAATGGGAATCCCAGAACACTTAATAGTGTTCATGCTTGGGCCAAGAAGCATTCATCACAACAGAGCAAGAAAACACTGCAGCTTCAAAATTAGGAAAAGTGTACATCAGAGATGCATCCTATCTCCATACCTTTTTAGTCTATATGCAGAACAGATTGTCGTGGAGGCTGAACTTTATGAGGAGGAATGTAGTATCAGGATTGGAGCAACAAATCAGCATTATGCACATGACACAACCTTACTTGCTAAAACTGAGGAGAGCCTGAAGTGTTTGCTGCAGAGTGTTAAGGAATATAATCCTCAATATGGACTGAAGCAGAACATCAAAAAATCCAAAGATACTCAACACTGGGCCAATTGGCAGCATCATAATAGATGGAGAAGAGACTGGGATTGCTAACAATTTCAGCATGCTCCGTTCTACAATCAACACTCTTGGCACTAGCAGTCAGGAAATCAAAAGACAAATTGCATTGGGAAAATCTGCTGTCAGGGACCTCTCCAGAGTGCTGAAGAGAAATGATGTCAGACTGGAGAGACAAAGGTACACCTGATTAAGGCCATGGTCTTCACAGTTACTTACTGTGCATTAGAGAGCTGGACAGTGACTAAGGATAACAGAAGAATAATTGATTCCTTTGAATTGTGCTGGAAAAGAGTATTGAACATTCCATGGACGTCGAGAAAAACAAACAGGTTTGTCCTAGAGAGGGTGAAACCAGGCTACTCCTTGGAGGCAAGGATTGTGAGGCTCCATCTCACATACTTTAGGCATTTTGCCAGAAGAGACCAGTCCTTGGAGAACAACATCATGCTTGAAGTGGTGGATGGAAAGAATAGGACAGGAAGACCCTGGGTGAGTTAGACTGTCACAGTGACTGAGGTAATAGGGTTGGGTGTGTCAGAGACAGTGAGCTTGGCTCAGGATCAGGATAGGGCAGGCTTCGGAGCTGTTGTACATGGAGTTGCTGTAAGTCACAGGCCATTCAACAGCACATGACAACAACATCCATAGTACATGGTTTGACTATATGGATCTAGTGCAGCCCATGAAGTGAAGTTGAACATGTACTGTGTGCTTCATATCTTATGCATAAACTATTTTCTTCATTCAAGGTGTATGCTTTTATCACCACAACATAGATGAGAAAACAGAGATTTGAGGAGTTTAGTCCATCAGTTAGAAACATAGATATTACTGAACCAAATACCTTTTGGGAAAAAAAATTGTGAGAAAACTGTATGCAACTTCCATCAATTCAGCAATTTGCTCATGTACAATTCAGTGACACTGATTGTGTGCTTCACATTACAGTCTTAAAACTAGGTTTCTACTATATCATCTGCCTCCTCTGCGGAAACCTGCCTCGAAAAAGGGAGAGAGAAACACGTTGTGAATCTGTGAAACTTTCACAGTTTGGCATTTTATACTTATATGCAAGCACATACTCATCTGAGATCTAAGGTATTAAGAGTTGAAACATTGAAAGAGAAAGATTTATAGACTTGAATAAATGCTCACAAGTAGACCTTTCTAAGTTCCCTACAATTTATCAAAGGTAGAGTTGGGCTTTCATTTTAAAACTTTAGCCCTTTGGGCTAGCAGAAGATTTTTGTAAAGTGATCAGGCAGCACTTGTACTGAGAACAGTACACGCTTGGAAATTGCCAGCTTGGAAATGGTTTTAAAAAAAGATTATGATTATTTTTTAAAGAAAGAAAGAAAACTAAACTGTGACTTTACAATGCTTTGGAATTATAGAATATGCTTGTAATTTTTACAATTCTGCACAGGCTTCTTTGCCACATCTGGTTGATATTACTGGCAGGGATATATGGGGGAATAAACCATGGGCTGGAATGTGAAACATCCCACAAAATGAGTTTCTTATAGGTTGCTGCATAAAACATTTTAAGTCTCCCTCTCTTTGGAAGGGTGGCTTAAGTGATTTCATGGATTTAGTATTTTCTTTGGTTCGAAGGTAAGGGTTTTTGCTGGTTTTCTTGGTGGGGGATCCAGCATGGATTTCTGAAGATGTGTGCCCAGGGTTAATCATTCTAGAGACAGTGCCATGGACCTGGGTGAGAAAAGCTGCCCTGGGAAAAAGTCACCACCCTTCACCCAATCAGATTGGACCAGAAAGGATAACAGCAAACCCTGAGGCCAACTCAGTCGCTACAGTAAAAGAAAGAGTGTAGAGAAAAGGGGATAGATAAGCAAGGACTTTAGAAAATCTCCAGACTGTGGAATAAACAATTTATCACGAGAAGAGCTCAGTTCTTTACATGCTGAGCTGAAAGCCTTCGTATGTTGGTGCTTTCCCTTTACTGTATATAAAAATAGTGAGAGGGGGAAATGGAAAAATAAAACAAACACCCAGCCGATGCCTGGAACTCAGTCAATTCCCTGTTGGTAATACTCCTGCCTGGTGCTCAGGAAGAGAAGTGGGCAAGCAGAGACAACGGATGGATTTGTTAAACACCTACTGTGTGTGTGGATGTACGTGTGTGCAGATACACACACACCCCACCATTCCAATGTGCTGGTGGTTAGGATGCTGAGAACAGAATGCAAAAAAAAAAAAAGGAAAGTCTAATCTAGGCCCAGAGGGTGTGAGTGTGGGCTTCTTGCCACCTGGCTCCTTCTCAGACTTCCTTGGCTGGAACCCACCTGCAGAGCTGGAGCCCTGACAGCCACGTCCTTCCTTGCACAATACCATGTGCTGCTCTCGGCACCCTGCGGCGCGTGGTGGAAGCAGCTGACCTCGGCGCGGTTTTGTGACCATCACTGGGCTCAAATGAGAGACTTGACTCTGTGGAAACAACAGTCCATTTTGTGGAGCAGGCGACCCAGAGGGCAGCCTTCACCTCCGCTGTGGAATCCTCATTCTCCGTATCTGTAGTTAGAAACTGTCAAGGGAATTGGAAATGTCAAGAAATACCACATTGTGTATAGAAAAATATTAGCCTTTTGAGGTGGGCAGACCCCAAACACACATTCTTCAATTGTCTGAATGATGCAAATGTACCCACATCTAATAATCTTGAGATCGTTGTTCTTGAACCACATTCAGCATAAACAGAAACATTTCTAAGAAGTTTAATCATCTCTCAATTTCAGCCAACATTTGGGAATCTCTCCAGGGAACAAACAGAGCTTTAATTGGATGCCCCAAATTCTAGCATAATTTCAGATCGCACACACAGAAAAAGTCCAACTTGGTCTTTCTTCTGGCTTTCCTCTGGGCTCAGTGTCCTGGATTTTTGAACATTAAAATCCATTTGTAAGGTTTACATTTCCATTTACAAACTTATGGAGACTGAAGCTTGTAACGAAAGTGTTGACACAATATTAACAACAGCAAAACGACGATAACACAGAACTATCCAAAGCAAATAGAAATGGAGAAGTTTAAGTAAATTTCACGCTCCTTGCCTGAGTTTTGTGTGCTGGACCGGAGCTTCTGATTCATGGTCTAGAATAATATTTTAATGTTTTATTCATGTTACTTCATCATTCCTCTTTTCACTCTTTCTCCAATTCTCCTCACTCTACTAGTGAGGATGAAGAATATTTGGGAGTGTGTCATCTTGTTGATTGGTCCTGCTTATTATTGTTGTAAGGTGTATGAGTATGACTCATAGTGACCCTATGAACGACAGATCTGAATTCTGTCATGCCTTGTGCCAGCTTCACAGTCTCTGACACACTTGAACCCATTGCTGCAGTCACTGTGTCAATCCAACTGGTTGAGTGCCTTCCTCTCCTACGCCGACCATCCACCTTTCCAAGCATGATGTCCTTCTCCAAGGAATGGCCTCTCTGTGGCATGGCCAAAGCACCCCAGTGTTGTCTAAGTGAACATACAGCTACTTGAACTCTCACTGATGTGATGAGGACTCTCTGAACTTGAATTGTTAATTGATGAGTCAGTGTGGTATTGAAATGTGCATAGACTCATAGCAAGAATTCAAATGAATTATTTTGTCTTTACTACTGGAGGTCAAAATGTTCTCTCCAAGGGTGAAAACTAGCTCTCTGAAAAGGTGAGGGGTTAACTCAAGACTCATCCCCTCCACTTTGATTTCATTCCATTTGGAGCTTATTACATTCTAAGCAGTGTCTTGAGGAGCTCTGGGGACATAATGTGTTACGTGCTGTGCTGCTAAGCAGAAAGGTCAGTGATTCACATCACCTACTGTTCTGTAGGATAAGGATAGTCAGTCTTCTCTCAAAGATTTACAGCTTCTGAAACTGATAGAATGTCCCTTTGAGTCAGAATCAATTCAAGGACACTGCGAATGTTTTTAAAAGCTGTTAGATATTCTGAAATACCTGCTTTCAAGAAACTAAAAAAGAAAATAAAATCGGTGGTAGGGATTTAAAAGCCCCTGAGATTAACTGGCTCACAGCTGAGCCACAAGTGGATTTCTGAGAGTGTACAGGAGGAAATGGTTCGTCTTTCTCCCTCAGGGCCGTTAGTTGATTTGAACAGCTAGAGAAGAACAGCCTTTGGATTAGCAATGCTATTTCCTATACAAATCAATCAATACTGGATCACCATTTCTATCAGTGTCATTATATGAAATAGTTCTCTTTAAATTTCTATGAATCCACTTTTCTATTTTTCCAACTTTTTTTTGTCATTTACATTGCTGTTAAGTGACCCCAAACTCATGGCCGCCCCATGTACAGTGGAAGGAAGGGTTGCCTGGTACCACATTATCCTCAAAGTCAACTGTGGACCAGCACACTGTGATCTAGAACGTTACCATTGGCTGGTTTTTCTGAAGTGGATTGTCAAACCTTTCTTCCTACTCCATCTTTATTTGGAAACTCTAATGAGACCTGTTGGGTTCCATAGCAACAGATAAGACTAAACTTGGGTCTTCTGTATGGAAGACTGGAATTCTATCATGTTACCACTAACTAAAGGAATCCCTTAGTGATAGAGTTATGTTTCCATCCTAAAGACACATGGCTTGAATCCATCAGCTCTGAAAGAGAAAGATGGGCAATCCCCTTCCTATAGCCTCTGAAAGTGCTAGAGTCAACTATGAGTCAGTTCCAACTTGAAGGCACATAACAGCAACAAACCACTAACGGTGCTGTTCATCGCTGTTCATTTTTTTCCTCCAAAGCACACACATACATGTAATATTAATGCCCACATGCACATATAAAACCATATTTCTAGGGAAGAATCCCATACAGATACATGAGGATGTTTTCCAAACTATTGAATCAAAGGACAAGGTAGAAGAATTTCAACTTAGTGCAAAATACTGATTGTCAAACCAGCTCAAATTATTGAGCAATGAATATCAGGGGTCAGAAAGGTGGCAATGTGGTGGCAATGGGGAGCACTTTGTGTCTTGAGCTCATAGTTCGTATTTCTGGTACATAGTTAGTAGTAGCAAATTTGTGTCCTCAACAGTAGCTTATTACTGTTAAAGTTTTTTAGGCTCTAGAGAGAGACTCTCTTTTCCTTCAAAGAGATGTGTGTGGGTCAGAGAACTTTGGGAACTTTCATTCCATTTTATATGGCAGAGCAAAGCATTGTCAGCCACCAGTTCCCAAGGGCTCAACAATTGAACAAAATTATTGAGCAAAATTATTGTTATGGTTTCCACTGCTAATGGCCTCTGCAGTTCTTCTCCCCTTGAGCATGGCCCTTCTAGACGAGTAAAGGATGTGAGATCATTAGGCCTAATGAAGCCAGAAAAGCAGCAGCCAGGAAGGATTGGGCTGGCCAGAGAGTACTCTGCTCCTGAGTGGAATGTCGTTGACATGACGCTGTGGCATATCTAGTAGGCATTGTCATTCTACAATCACCATGCATTACCGGACCTGTATGTTCCCTTCCATCTCTACTGCCATCTCCCTAGTACAAGCCACCATCACTTTTTAATAAAAGTGCATTGCTGTTGAATAGGAGCTGACTTACAGCTTACCCTCCAGTGGGCTTCTGAGGCTGGAAATTACATAGGAAGAAGTTGTTTATCTCTCTCCTACTGAGCTGTTGGGGAGTTTGAAATACCAATGAAGCATGGTCTTTGGATTTGCAGCACAGCTTAGTAGCAGAATGCTGTATGTCTTGAAGAGTTGATAACAAAACCTTGACCGCCTGTTCCTGCTGCTGCTCACTTCCCTCATCTGTCCTACCGCCTCGGTGAGAGCCTTAACTAAATCAGGTCTGGCCTCTTCTCAAATACGACCCTTCAATAATTTCACATTGTCTTTACAGGATCTCCGAAACTCCAGGCCCCTGTCATTTCTGGTGCCATCCCAAGTGATGCCTTCCAACACCACACTTCAGCCACTTGAGCCTGCCTTCCTGCTGCCTCAAATCTTCAGTCTTTTTCTCAGCTTGGGATCATGGTCTGTGCACACTGGCCCTGGTTGCCAGCATGCACAAGTCCTTTTTAAATTTATGGCTCAGCTCATGTATCACTCCCTCACAGAGCTCAGTCCGCTGCTGACCACCCAGTTTAAAACCTGTCTCCTTCATACCAGTGACTATCTATACCACATCCCAGATTTTTACTTTTTCTTAGCAATAGACTAAATTTTTTTTTCTCATTTATGTATTTTCAGCTTTTCTATACCTCCATAGAAAATAAGCTGCTGAGGACAGATACTCTGTCTGTCCATAGTATATACTTGCCTACTGCCATAGTCCATAGAGAGTTGTACTGCCCACCCCAAAGCAAATCTCTCTGAGGATTCAAGTCCGTCGGTGGCACCTTGGGATAAATGATGTCAGCTCCATCCTGTGCAGTTTACAGCCTCAGAAACCCATGCAGGATAAGCTGTGAGTCAGTTTCAACTTGATGGTGGTGAGGGTTTTTTTAAAATTTTTTTAAATTATTATTATTATTTTTTATGTGTTTACCATCAAATCAGATCTGACTGGGACAGGAGGAGATTGTTCCTCCTTTAGCAGAGCATCTGGTGGATTTGAACCCTATGCCTCTGGGATTGCAGTGCAGCTTCTTGCCACTAGGCCACCAGAGCTCGCCAACAGCAGTGAGTTCTGAGTTTTGGCTTTTTGTTCCTGGTATATATAGTGAGCACATGAAACACTGAGCGTTTAAATGAGTGGCAGAGAGAAGAAACATGGCCTCTCCACAATCTGATCTTTTCTCTCCTATGTGGTCAGAGGCATCTATTGTCCAAAACTTGGACAATGTCTCTCGCCATTGCATTGCTGAATCCCAAAGGCATATGTGACTGCATACATGCACACTCACTAGGACACGCACGAGTGAGGCTAGAACTGACACAGTTCTCCAGGGCTCTGCTTCTGATTTTTCTTTTTCATTCTTCAAAAGACAAACCCTCTGGGTTGCAATATGAGCAAGGCCTTTCTTGCAGTCCTGAGAGGACCTTCTTGTGATGGCTGGTCCACACTCAGCTGGGCCAGCAGTGTGCCCAGGCAGCATAAGGCTACTGAATTCGGAGACCCAGGCGCAGGGTGCATTCCATGTTCCAGTGGTGGGCTTCCCACTACCGTGAGAGAAATGGTCCAGACCAGGATCCTCTACTAGCATTGTCCAGCCAGTGCCCCAAACAAGGAGCAGTCCAGGACTCACAAACCCAATCCTTGGACTCCTGCTGTGGTACTATAGGGACTGTCCAGAGAGATTTCTCTTGACCATGGGTTTTTTGTTTTTGTTTTTATTTTTTCCCCTCAGATATCAGGGGGAAACAACCATGTGAGAAAAAGCATTGACTGTCAAGAAGTCAGATATTGATGCTTACATGGTCCAGGTTTGCTCAGCAGCTATCTTTCAAGAAAAAGGAGATTGCCCTTTGACCTAAACCTGTTGATTGATACACTGAGTGGAGAAAGTAAGGATATAAAAGAGTTATTATTGGTTCAGAGGGGGCTCTGGTGGCCTGATGGCAGTTGTCACTGCTGACCCTCGGATGATACCTCCTTCACTGTTTGAATTTGCGGTGGCTCTGAGGGAGAACGATGGATAGTCTCCTTCTTTATGATTTACAGCCTCCCGAAAACCTGCTGGAGGGTCAGCTATGAACTGGTTCTGAATTAGTGGCAATGAGTTTGTCAATTCCAGTGCATCATGGGTCTCTTCATGTGGTTAACATCATGATTTACATGAGAAAGAGAAAAGTCAACCCTCGCTTGAGTCTTTCCAAGGAAAGAATCCATAATGTTGACAATCCAGAAAGAAGGGTAAAGATGGACTCTCTAAGCCTTCCACACCAGTATTGGGAGAACAGTGACATCATCAAAGGAAAGAAAGTCTTGGAATGGAGTGATGGAGACTTCAGGGTTTGTACATTTGGATTTTCACCCCCTGGAAATATCAGAAAGGGTAGTGATGATTCCGTTTTAGACTCTCACCTTCATGTAGGAGAGCTACATTTGATTTCAGACTGAAGTATCTGTCAGTGGAGCCTTGTGTTTTGCCATGATGCTGAACAAATGTCATTAGAGTTTCTAGTCTAAGATTAGGAAAAAAGACCTGGCAATCTACTTCTGAAAAATAGCCAACAAAACGCTTATGGATCACCACAGTCTGTTCCCAACTAATCTTCGGAATAGTGCTGCTATGAGCAGTGTCTCCTTTCATTGTGCATGGAGTCACCATAAGAAAGTGGCCTATTTAATGACAATTAACAACAGAAATTTCTGAAGTAAAAAAAAAAAGTCATCCTTGAATATTCAGCAGCATCATTTTCTTACCTATTCCTGAAAGTTACTTATATAGGGACATACCTCTCACAAGGCTTGTAGGTTTTCCTTTCCTAGGAAAAAAAGACCCCATCTTGTTAGGGTGTGTTATAGGTCACTGAGATGCTGACCAGGTTTTCCTACAGGGTAGGGTCCCCTCACCTTGCTTATTTGCCACACTCAACTCATTGCCATCAAGTTGGAACGTACTCATAGCTGACTATAAATCAAATGGAAAGGGACTACCCATCTTTCTTCCTCAGAGATACTGGTGAAGTCAAACCACTTGCCTTTGGGTTAACAGTGTAGCTACTCATTTCCCTATAGCTAATTAGACTCCAGCATGCCGTCCTAAATGACTATGCTAATAATGGTGGTGTGCCCCTCCTAAGAAGTGCTCTATTTCCAGGCTCAGCATGAGGGACTTCAATAATATCTCTTTCCAATGATATAATTTGATTCCTCCATGGGAGGCTGCTCTGGTCCTAGCTCACTTAGCACTAAATCTCTGGCAAGATACTCTCATTACTTAATCTTTTCAGACCCCAGACCAGCCAGAGCCTCTTATTTATTTATCTGGAGCCCTGTTTACTTCCCTGTTGTAAATTACTCCTGGCTCCTGGCCGTCTGATCGCTGCAGTGATAGACTAATAGCTCAGAGCTACCGCATTTGCCTTGTGTGATGAGGCAAATAATACGCTTAACTTATGGGAGAGAAGTGCACCCTCCATTTATTTCAGTGGGGGGAAATATTACTCAGGGGAAAGGGCCAAGTCATTTTCCTAATGGCTGCTGGTGGATGTTGGTGTAATTACTGACAGAATTATGTGAAACAAATTGTAATGCCCATAAATCTAAACTTCCAGCTTCTCAGATGTAGAGGGGATTTGACGACTTTGCCTCTCCAATGAAGTGGGTTTCTAAGAGAGTGCTGGCAGAATGAAAGGGGAGGCTGGCCCTTTGGTTTGCTTGGCAAAAGATTACTCTGGACTTTTAAAATACATAAAATCAAATAAAAAAGAAGAAAGAAAATATATAGAGTGGAGCTGTCAAACGGTGGCCCTCAGGCCAAGTCTAGCCTCCTACTATCCACCTGTTTTTGTAAATACGGGCAGTCCCCACGTTACAAAAGAGCTTTGTGCCTAAATCTTTGAGTTGAATTTGTATGTACATGAAAACAGGTATGGTTTGTATCTTAAGCCCGAAAACCCAATGCTATTCAGTCCGTTCTGAGTCATAGGAATATGACAGAGAAATCTGCCCCATGAGGTTTGCAAAGCTGTTAAACTTTATAGAAGGCAGATTTCTACCTCTTTTCCCCATAAAGCAACTTGGGAATTCAAACCGCTGTTGTTTGGGCTTGCAGCTGAGTCCTAACAACCGCTGCGTCACCAGGACAGCTATTCTAACGTCAGTGAGTCAAATATTTTCTTCATTCATTGCTGTCAAGTGAACCAACTCATAGCCGACCCTCCAGCAGGATTCCAGGGCTGTTAATCACACAGGAGGAGATCGGCCATCTTTCTCTCACTGAGCTGCTGCTGGGTGTGAACTGCCAGATAAATACTGCATTTGGGTTAGCAGTGGGACTCCCTACAGACTGGTCCACCAGAGCTCAGAGACCTTTCTATGCATAAAAAAAATTAAAGAAATGCTTGTAGACACACTGAAGAATCTTTAAGCTAATAATAGATTAATTATAAAAATGGTGATAATAATGTTTTGATGTGAGTTGAAAAGGAATGCTCATTTGTTATTATGAACTATTAATTGTATGTATCTTAAATTTTCATATTTTTAGTACTTTGTGTTTTTGAAAGTTATTAATATAAGTCATAATAATAAGTTTAAATACAGAGCTTTGTAGAGGTAGGTTTATATATGGATTTTTTGAAATTTAGTTTTTATAAACCATGGACTACCTGTAACATTTATTATAACACAACCACCTCCCATCCTTTTACATACTATCCATAATTGTATCTATATAGCAGTTGAGTTAAACAGTGAAGACAAAGATTTTATGGCTCCTGAAGCTGAAACTCTTTACTATTTGACCACTTACGGGGAAAGTTTGTTAGCCCTGATCTACCAGAGAAAGAACTTTCGATAAACATTCTATATATAAATAGAGGGATTCATTGATATCGCTTTCCTTTACTCATCCCCTTTAGAGCAGTTCTTTTCCATGGTTTGTACATTATATGCTGGACTCCTAACTGAAAGGTCAGTGATGTGAGTCTATTAGTTATTCCTTGGGAGAAGGATTTACAGCCCCGGAAACATGGCAGAGGGTGAGTGTGATTCAGAATCAACTCAATGGCGGTGCCTTGGAGGAGAATGGTTATCGTCCTGGAGAGGGAGAAGCCAGGCTGCTCCTTGGAGGCAAGGATTCTGAAGCTTCATCTGACATACTTTGAACATGCTGCAAAGGATCAGTGTTTGGAGAGGGACATCATGTTTGGGAGGGTTGAGGGAAAGTACAAGAGAAGAAGACCATCTATGAGATGCATCGATTCTGATTGGGGTGGTGGGAATGAGTGTGTCGGAGACAGTGAGGTTGGCACAGGATAGAGCAGGGTTTAGGCCTCTTGTACATAGGGTCGCTATGAGTCGCAAGCAACTTGACTGCACATAACAACAACAACATAGTGCTTCGACAACTATTCATTGTCCTCAGCAGTTCTGTCACTTAGTAGTTTTTAGGGAACTATTTGACAGAAGGGGAAACTGAGAACCTGGAGTGTGAGGTGCTTGTCCAGTGTCATTCAGTGGAGAAAGTGCTAAACTGGGACTCATACCTTATTCCACTCCAAATTCTGTCTGCATTCAACCAAATCTCTCCGCTTCTCAAGAAAAAGAAGGAAGGAGGCATTGGCTCTTGGGTACAGGCCTTGTCTCTCCCCACAGAAGAGTTGCTCTAAGGGGGCTTCTGAGCAGCTAACTCACAGGAAACAGCGAAGCAGGAGGGAAAAGTGAGAGGGTCTTGTTTTCTTCAATTCACCCTGGCTGTGGGGCGGATGGTGGAGCATACCCAAGAGCACTTTATCATGTTGGGAAACATAACAAATGTGTCACGCAGCAACGGAAAACCAGAGAGAAGAGGGCTCGGGTGAGAAAAAGCTTACTTTGTGCCCTTCGCTGCCTGGGTGGTGCTGATTGCTGGAGAGAGAGCATAGACCATCTGGCTTCCTTATGGGGGATGTGGAGGCCACCAGCTCAGCTGCAGCCAGGGTGCAGTGATGGCCTTGTCTACCCAGGGCTCCACAGCGCAGCTCCTCAGGCCCTTGTGGTCACCCGGATCCTTGAGGTTCCTCAGAGGGAAGGACACTGTGCCCGGAGACCTAGAGACATCACCAGGGCTCTGCTGAAGCTCTGGAAACCTCAAGTTGAAAACAAGAACTTAAGAAGTCTAAGTGAAGATAGTAAGAGGTCATAGGAATAACAGTAACATGATGATTTGGTAGCTGCTTGTTGTTAGGTGCAGTTGAGTTGGCTCTGATTCATAGTGACTCTGTGTACCACAGAAGGAAACCTGCCCAGGCCTGTGCCAGCCTCATCAGCTCTGCTGGGCTTAAACCCATTGTTGTCGTCACTGTCAATCCATTTCATTGAGACGACTTCTCTCTGTCACGCATCCTCTACTTTTACAAGCCTGATGTCCTTCTCCATAGATTGGCCCCTGCTGATGATAATGCCTTAAGTATGTGCAACTTCCTTTTACTGAGTGCTTAGAAAGGATCAGGCATTAATTACTCATGGAATCTTCCCAGGCAAGTGTAACGGGTCTTATTGTTCCTGACCTACCCGTGAATGGTGTCACAGATGAAGGAGAATGAGGGGATCACATGCATGTAATCTATCTATTATACAGCCTAGATCTCCTTTGCTGAGTTGCAGTGACCAGTTTGCAGATCCCGAACCAGGGTTGTGGAAAATAATCAAGGATGATGCTAGGCTTTACGAGCTCGGTATCAGTTGGTGTGGAAAGTATTCTGACTCGTGGAAACTCCATGTGTTTCGGGTTAGAACTGCTCCTGAGGTTCTCAAAGGCTTAATTGTCACAAACAGATTGCTAGGTCTTTTCTTTGAGGCATCTCTAGGTGGATTGGTACCTGCACCTTTTCAATTAGCAGTCAAGCATGTTAGCGGTTTGCACCATCCATAGACTGTGACAGCTGGGTATTATAGCTCATTCTTTTGCTTTTCCTGACTGTGTTCTATAGGAAATGGATATATTGGCCCAAGCTGTGCCCTCTAAGTATTGTCTATCTAAGAGAGGCAATTGATGGACTGTGCAGTAGCTGGGGTGAACATCTAACTAAGCATGAATGGAGAAAAATTTATTTGCATTACATGCAAAATAAAGGCAGCTATAATTTGGAGGAAGGCTTGTTGGCAATGCATTTGTATTTGCTGAGCCTCTCTCCTTAAGGTAGAAGTCGGAGAGAGATTTGGAAATGTGCAGCTGGGACAGGTAAGTGCAGGCTGTGACTTCTCCTTTGACCAAGGTGGGAAGCCACTTGGTTAAAGCATCATCTTCTCTTCCTGGAGTTTAGATGCATTGTGATGTGTCAATGAGCTGACCTGCAACAGATAAACTTCCAGTAAAAGAAAGTTAACATTGGTTTATATCGCACTGTGTGAAGGGTTTGGAAGACAGGCCTGGCCATCAGCCTTCGAAAGGTAACAGCCTTGACAACCTTGAGAGTCATTCTCCTCTGCACACGTGAGGTCACCATTTGTAGGAACTGACTCAACAGTATCTACCAACAGTCTGCATTCAGTAAATGAATTGCTTTCTTTAGATTTCTCATTTTCTTTTCATAGTCCTGTGAAGTGGATATGTCTTGTCCCCTTTTGTCATTGAGGGAAAAGGTTGAAGGAGCATATGGCCTCCGAGTTCATGATCAGAACTGGTGCCATTCCAACTCGGGCATCTCATGACACTATACATCAGGTGACCAAACTCTCCCCTTTGTGAAGATGACACTTTTCATTTACTTTCTCCACCTTTCCCATGATATCCAGCTTCTAGTTGTTCCAGGAGTCCTGTTTGGCTTCAAGGAATTTGACCAGTTCCATGGCACACGAGTCACAGAGCTCTGTAGTTTCAAAGGGTGCTATTGGCAGAAATGTAAAGCAAAGTGAAAGGAAAAACAGCTAACAACACATAAATACAATGTCATGAGGCGGAACCAGTGCTAAAACCACTAGACTTAGACTCAGGACTCAGTAGGTCTCATTATCCATCCCTTCTTACCTTGCACTTCTCTAATTAGAAGCTTAAATCTTCCTCAAATGTTCCTTTGTCGTGGAGGGTCAGCATACTGACCTCATATCTTTACATATCGTCTGTTGCTGAAGAGGAACGATCTTTGCATGTAACACCAGAAGATCTCAGGACATGGCTCCTAGTGTTTAATATGATAGAGGAGACCTCAAGCTGCTTTAAGGGGTGGCTGTCAACCTCAGAGCATTGACTTTATCCAACCGGGGCAATAATATGAAAGAAGAATGCAAACTCATGAAGGATCACCCTTGTGTCCGCATCTAAGGAACAGTAACTCTTAAAGCTTAGACAGACTTTAGGAGAGTTGGGGATTGATGGACTTACAGCGCTCATCTCTGTTTCCCTCTTCTGCCTTAGCTCCTGGCACGTCTCAGACATCCCTTTTAATCCTGCCACATCTGATTTCTTATAGTTCAAGATTTACAGCATCACCCCCAACTCATCTTTATGTTCTCTTCCTTCTACCAGGAAGACTCTTCTCATATTTTATTATCTAAGTAAATCTCACTCTTCAAAGTTCAGTTCTCATCTCATCTGCTCTAGGAAGCCTTCTCTAAGCACACTCACTTATTATCTTCAAGCCAGACCAGTCTGCAGAAAGTTGTTCTGCTAACCCGAAGGCAGGGCCTCTCTGTCGACCCAAGTCTACCAGCAAGTCCAAGGGACAAAGATGGTCACTCTTCACCCGTATAATTGGCAGCCTCTGAAAACCTGATGGAAGGTCGGCTCTTGAGTTGGTTCTGACTTGACAACAATGGCTTTGAGCATTTATGGGTTGGTGGGTTTTTTTTTAAGGTTTTGTTTGTTTTTGAGACTCCCTCTGGCCCCAGCCACCTGTGCGAACTATTGTCTTGAGAGTCAATTGCACTGCAATTGTAGTTCTTTTCTTGCCTTTTCCATCAGACAGTATGTGAGTTGCTTGTGCTATTGAATTATATCTCTATTTTATTCCGAGGTTTTTTTGCTATTAACTGGCATGAGTGAGTCCTGACTCATGCCATCTGCATAGTAACACAACCAGACTGTTGTAATTGATAGTATTTTCACTGGCTGATTTTTAGAAGTATATCACCAAGGTTTTCTTCCTAGTCTGTCTTAGTTTGGAAATGCTATTGAAACAGTCTTAGCTTCATAACAACATGCAAGCCTCCAGTGGCAGATGGATAGTGGCTATGCAAGAGGTACAGTGACCAGGAATTGGACTCTCTAACATGGAAGGTGAGCATTCTAAGACTGAACTACTGCCGCCTTCAGAGGATTTATTACTTGGCAATAATATAACAATCTGAAAAGAAAAGCAAGAATAAATGAAAAATCATGCTATAGAGCACAAGGTGGCTTTATGAAATTCACTACCTCTGAGCTTTTCTAGACTGATATGAACATCTTTCCAAGTGTTTAAGTTTTTGTTCACTAATGTGTCTTCCCTCTTAATAGGTGTTCAATGTAAACAGTACCCTAATCAGATGTGTGCAAGGCATCTTTTGACTGTAAATTCTCAGAGCCTTTATCATGTTCAAATGCCCTGGGAATTTCTAAAGACTGGAGATAAATATAAGCCAGTTCCCATAGTTTTTTCCATGGTGGATTCTGTGTTCATGGAGCATTTGGTGAGACTTAAATTTTATACAACTGGTGTTTCAGCAAGCACGCTAGGAAAATGTGAGTTTAGAGTTTTATTTTTTTAAATTGAATCAAATAATAGGTAAAGGGGTTATAAAAGAACCTTAATAGAAATATTTGAAGTCAATTCAGCATTTCCTTTTTGAAATCCCATGGTGATCAAAAGACTCCAGAGGTTGGTCAATCCTGGTTGGTGGTTTTGAGACCCTGTGTATTTTCATCTTTACGTTGGCCCTTGAAGTCCTTCTTAGTCCTGGTCCTGATAGTATGTCACGGTCCTTTCACTGGCTTGGAGAGCATGTAAGAGGTGTTCTGCACCCCACCTCCTTCCCAAGCTTCTCCTAATTTGTTAGAACAGTGGCATTTCCTCCCACACATTTTGGGAACCCCAGGTACAACAACAGAGTTAAACACTGTCCAGTCTTGCACTCCCCATGAGATTGGTGGTAAATCTCACCATTGGGATCTAAAGGGTTTTCACTGGCTGACATTTGGAAGTAAATCACTAACAAGAACATTCAAGTCTTACCTCACTCGTGAAAGATGAAGATTACCACCAAAACAACACCTCTCCATCCTTACCCATCCTGTCTCAATGTGCTTCCTTACTCTCCTCTCCCACCAGCCCTCAACACTTTCTCTTTAACTCTATCTCTGGGGGATCCTTCCATGCCCAGCAGCAGAAAGTAGCTTAGACATTCTGGGCAGGTTGCTGGAACCCAGATCTCCACCTGCATGGAACACCTCCATTCTCACCCCATCCTCTTCCCCTCCTATGATGTAGTGAATGCTTCCCAGCTGAGTGTTAGGAGCTGGAGGCCTGCAAACATTCAGCAACTTCCTCAACATGATGAATATTTATGAATCCACACGGTGGGCTGCCTTCCAGCCTGAGGGAAGGAGCCTTTCTTGCTCTGCCACCCTGCTCTTCTGGACTGCAGTCTGATCTGGGCACCTTCTGGTCAGGGGCCCCATGATTAACTGAAATATCTTTGCTGAGTCTTCAGATCAAAGGAGTGTGACACCATCCTGTGGGCTGCTGCAGTTTTCAGAAGCTTAGTGTTGGCCATGTGCACCAAGCACAAAAGCATCCAGGAAACAGGTACCACTCACTCACTTTCACCCTTCTCCTCCCCACACACCCTTATTCTGCCTCTGCCTACAGCTTTACTCTTGCTTATTACATCCTTTCTGCTTGGAATGTCCTACCTTTTCTTCCAGAGGGTGCGTGTTCTTAAAACTGAGAGTTCTAAGTCCAAAGATCATTCTAAATATTGTATTAAATAAAACTTACAAACCATTTAGGACAATGCTTTATGTGCAGCAAACACTGGCTGCTGCTGATATGATATGATATGGAAGAAGTTTCAGCAGAGCTTTGAGACAAGAGACTAGCAAGTAAGGCCTGGCTATCTAGTTTTAAAAATCAGCCAGTGGCAACCATATGAGTCACAATGGCCTGATCTGCTCCTGATTTGGAGGATAAAACAGAACTGTGGGACACTTTACTCCTTGGTGAATGGGTTGCCATGGATGGGGGGACACTGCACAGTAGCTAGCGGTAACAGTGTAGTCTAAGAGGCTCAAGTCCTCACTTTCAATGAAGAACCTGTTGCCATCTTACCTTGCAGGCTCTCCCTCTGTCAGTCCCCAGAATTCCACAGCAGAGTAAGCAGAACCATATTGATCACATCTCTGAAGACACTTTTGCATTCATCTGGTGATTCATTATTCCTCTTTTGTGGTATTTAATAAAATACCTTGCCGCTGATCCCATTTCCTTTTAATGGGTAGTAGCCATGCCATCTGCTAGAGTGGACTTTGGAAGGAATAGTGGATTCAATTA
Organism: Elephantulus edwardii; assembly: GCF_000299155.1. Taxonomy (NCBI): domain Eukaryota; kingdom Metazoa; phylum Chordata; class Mammalia; order Macroscelidea; family Macroscelididae; genus Elephantulus; species Elephantulus edwardii. The sequence continues at coordinate 7,320,481 of NW_006399783.1, read as the reverse complement.
TTTGTTTAATTGAACAACCTGATTGGTTAAAGGGTTTTGGAGCAATCCCGTCTGTTCTCCTTAGAGTCACCTTTCATTTAAAGAGATGGCACAAGGTGCCTCAGTATCACAGGTAGAAAGAATCCTGCCCCTGAGGTACATCGTTTGACCTGCAGAGTTAAAAATCAGAGCAACCACAATAAACCTGAGTTGCCGGCACTTAAAAGTTGAGAGATTCTGTGTCAAAATCTGAATTGCTCACAATTTCCACAAAACTGAGAGCCCTGAAGCCTACCTTATCACCATCGAGCTGGTTCTGTCTCGTAACAACTCTATTGCAAGAGGCCCAACTTGACATAGAAACAATCATATTTCTTCAGAGGGCTATGCTTCAACTCTATGCTAAAATTCTCATCCCTCTTACAACCCGTGATCTTTTATTTTCATAATGCTTGTAGTTCTTAGGTAGTGCAAAAAGTTAAGTACATGAATGGAAACTGAAAGGGTGGAAGTTTGAGTCCACCCACAGGTACCGTGGAAGAAAGGCCCGCTGTTCTACTTCCAAAAAAATCAGCCACTGAAAATCTTAAGAATCATCCTTCGGTCGTGATACAAATGGATTTACCATGTGTCAGAATCATCTAGACAACAGCTAGACACTGGTTTTTTAAGGATGGGGACCTGACATCCTTCATTCTGCAGCTGAACAGAAGACATGATTGAGACCATAAGGCTAAAGCCAGCAGTAGGTCAGTGATGGCGAAGGCCCCTGAGGTGGTGTACCTGCTGCCAGGACTCTTCCTTACCATGCTGGACAGCCAGCAGCCCCCAGGAGGGCTTCCTTTTCTTTTGTTGCATTTGAAAATTCTTTCAGATTTTGCTTACCCTGTCATTATTGAATGTTTACATCCCTGAGAAATAGGCTGAGCAGCTGTCACCATCTCCATGCCACTAATTCAGGCATAAGCAGGTTCAAGGCCCTCAAGTTCTCTTCACAGGACTCTGCAGGCCAGTAGAAGGGGTGGCACCATCACCTTTTCAAATACGAGTGTCTGTGTGGTCTGTGTAGATCTACATGACATACTTGTCACCTCCAGGCCAGCAAAGCCAAGTGTACTTGGTGAATGAGAAGTCCACCTGGACGCCCTTACCCTGGGTGGGTCATTCTCTCTCAGAGGAAGGGCATTCCTGAGCTGCCTGGTCCACATCACAGTGGTGTGTGTTCCCAGAGGGAAGCTGGGCTTGGTCTCTGTGCCTAGTTGGTGTAGCTTACGTCAGCTGGTCAAGATCAGGCCTCTAAGCCTGGCTGCCTGTGAGGCTTTGCAAATAGGGGGTTTGGAGAAAAGCATAGGTCTGTTTTTAATTGAAACATTAACTGCATTTCATCTTGGAGTTCTTCGGTCAGGGCCCTGCTTTTGTGGTGACACAGCTTCTCTCTCAAGTAAATGCCGCTCTTGTCTCCAGGTCTTGGCTGTATTGTTGCCGGCAAGGGATTTGGGGGTGTGCTAATTACAGTTTGAATGGAGCAGCAGTTCTCTGATAGGGACCAATTTGTGGTAAGGAGACTTCCCTGGCCAAAGATCCCCTCTCTAATTTTGTGAACCGTGAAAATTTCTACCATTCTCTCTAATTTGATGTCTCTGGGACCTCTGAGCTCAGGACCTTCTCACACGGAAAGATTGGGCGAAGCCAGCTATTTGCCCAAGTTATGTCATTGAAAGCTGATTCTACTATTTTTTAAAAAGCGTATTTTCATACACTTCACGGGTAGACATCCCATAAAATGATATATTAATCTGGAAGGATCCTTTGAGAGTCTTGAGTTTAGTCATGGCAGAGAGAGTACGTTTTCAGTGCCAACTCTGATTAGATCAGTGATGCCCGGAGTAATGTACTGCAAAGGATGCCAAAGGCCCAGCCACGCTGAGAAGGTGTTCTAGGTGTTGGAGTTATTTAGTGATGTTATAGCAGAAATACTGCAAGCGGGCAGAAGTTGATTCTCTCACAGCTTGTTGTTTTGTTAGTGCCATCGAGTTAAGTACGACTCATAGTGACCCTACGACTATTAGGCCTGAACCCCGTTCTACCCTGTGCCATCCTCACCATCTCTGACTCACTTGAGCCCATTGCTGCAGACACTATGTCAATCCATCTCTTTTAAGGTCTTCCTCTCTTTCTCTGACCTTTTGACTTTCCAAGCATGTTGTCTCTTTCCAAGGACTAGCCTCTCCTATCAACATGCCCATAGTATTTGAGATGAAGCTTCGCAATCTTTACCTCCAGGGAGCACTTTGGCTGTACTTTTGTCAAGATCTATCTGTTTGTTCTTTTGGCAGTCCTTGGGATATCAGTATTCTTCTCCCACACCGCAACTCAAAGTCATCAATTTTCTTCTCTCTTCCTTATTCATGGTCCCGTTCTCATATGCTTAGCAAGTCATTGAAAAGACAATGGTCTAAATTAAGTGCACCTTCATCTTCATAACTGACATCCTTGCTTTTGCCTAAAGCCATATGACTCCTGATCTCCTGACTGCTGCTACCACCAGTGTTGATTGTTGATCCAAGTGAGATGATGAAATCATTGACAGTTTCAATCCTTCATCCATTTATCATGAGGTTTGCCTGTTGGCCCAGTGGTGAAGACCTTTATTTTCTTGATGTTCAGATATAATCCATATTTATCATAGCTTAGGAGGCTAGAAGTCTGAAGGCAGAGTCCTAGCTCTCATGGGAAGCTTTCTCTATATCTCCAGATTCTAGGAAGTTCCCAGAACAAGCACTCTACATCCGAAGGATGAGCTCTGCTCTCAGCTCTTCTTTCTTGGTTGCACTAGGATCCTTTCTCTCTATTCCCTTCTCTTTCCTCTTATCTCTTGTAAAATAATAATAAAAAAAAAATGATACAAGCGTCACCCTGGGGAAACTCCCTTACATTTGATCAGAGCTGTGAGCTCATAAGGGTGTTGCATCCCATCTTAGTTATGAGTGCAACTGATTGACTCATCACATCACGAGGAATCCTTAGATAATTAACAAATAATATTTGTATATAATGGCCTAGCACAACAACAGTGAGTAAACACAGTTTGAGTCACAGTGCTGTATCATGCCTAGTTGCAGTGGACTCAGAAGAGGGTGTGGGGCACGTTCACAAGGTATCCTCGTTAATTCCTCTGTCAATGCTCAAGTTTCTTGTGCTCAGAGATTGTTGGTAACTAGAGTGGAGCTGTAAGGCATCGGTGGTTCAGTGATAGAATTCTTCTTTCTGTACAGAAGACTCAAGTTTGACTCCAGGCTAATTTCTCTCCTGTGCAGCTCCATCTGTCAGTGGAAGCTTGTGTGTAGCTGTCATGCTGATCGGGTTTCAGTGGAGCTACCGATCTAAATGGATGAGAAAGAAGAACCTGGTAGTCTACTTCCAAAAATAAGCCACAATGGTTTCATCAACACTCCATCATGGGAATGAGGCAGGTCCAGCCAGCATTTTTTCACTTCTGTGTGAAGTACTGGGCTGGACTAAAGGACAGCTGACAATGACAGGAAGCAGTGAGCCCAGAAAGCACTGCTGAGAGTTATAGAAGATCATCCTCCCTGGACTGTCCCCGAGCCAGAGTCACTAGGCTGAAGATGAGTTTTGACTGAATGATTCCTGGTTGCAGAGGAAATTTGGGAACTGGAGTGCCCTCCTCATCCTTTGCATGCCAGCAAGGTGTCTGGCTAGTTATAGCACCCCAAGGTTCTGGCAGCTTCTGTAAGGTTTTCCTCCAGGGACTGTTTTCCTCATTTCCCTCCTAAAGGATGTGGGCAGGGTGGAGATCAGCTCTGAGGATCATTCCTTATCAGTGTGGGCTAAAGGCAATTGTGTGTAAAGAAGTGATTTATGACTGTGGCCTCTACTCCTGTGATGTGGCCTTTAGTCGTCCTCCAGGCTTGGAACTGAGCTTACTTTAGAGGTTCAGCTTTTAGCCAAGTAGTGTGCAGGCCTACGGTGAGCAGTAATGTAGTAACGTTGAGAAGGCATAAACTTCTTAGAAAAATTATCTGTGTGATATCAGAATGCCAACACTGGCCTGGGGCTAAATCTCAGCAGGCAAGGACTAGAAAGAAGTAATAGAAACAGAAACAGTAAACACAGAGTGTTGTTGCACTGAGGAGCTGGCAATTAATGTCCTTAAAAAGAATGTGCATCAACTGTTGAATGAAAACCCATTTTCATCTGTAAAATTTCTCTCAAATGACAAAAGAGTTAAAAACCAGTGGTATTTTAAAAATATATGAAATCCAGACAGAGCCGAGTTTGGCTCCTTCCTTTGCCACTTTGAGTCCTTGGCCAACTTACTTCGTTTTCCTGAGCTTCAGAGTTGTTTTTTTGAAGCTGTGATACTAACACCTGCCTCAGAGAGCTGTTGTAAAAATTAAATGAGATGCTGCTTGTCAAGCTCCTAGCACAGTGCACAGCATGGAATTAACACGTTCTCAGTAAACGCTTGCTATTTTTGTCATCTCTGACTCTGGTGGGGAGCGTTTTCCCCATCAAAGGCTCCAAGGCAGAGAACTCTAAGCCAGATTGTGTGGAGCCTCCTTGCTCTGGTACAGAGAACAGCCTGAGAACAATAGTTAATAAGATTGTAGAATACTTATTAAATCACTTTTCACCTTATAAAGGGTTATTTGAATGAACAACTTTGGAAATATATGCATGATCCACTTTCTGGAAATGGTTTTAATTGCTACCAGGTTTGGGGGGGGTGCTGATCTGTGCTTTAAATGAATGGTCCAGGAGGATGTGAGGGGTTTGGGATCCTGTTGACCTACATGTAGGAGAGATGCTTGAAGAGATGAGGAGGGACTCTTGTAAGGGAATTCCTTGCTTAAATGCCCCATCCTTCTTGCCAGAAAGCTCGACAGCACATTCATGTTCAAAACTTCACTGTACAGAAGTTAGGAAGTTCTCAGGTAGTGTGCCAAGAGGGCTGGTATGAGTCATCTTTCCCCCAGGCTGGAGCCCCAACCTGGGAGACTCAGGCCAGCGCACTTTCCAGAAACCAGCCCCTCTAGCTCCACTCCCTCATCCATCCATCTCCTCATCAGTCATCTCTAATCAGTCAGAGAGTCAGTGAAAGAGGTGAGTGCTGGGAGGCAAGTAGGGTGGGCAGAGGGTTCTAGAGGCCGGCAGAATGAGTAGAAGAAGAATTCTAGCAGATGAGTGGAGTGGGCAGATGGTGCTAGGGACAGGAAGGTCAACAGAGGGAGAAAGACAGGTGAGTTGAAAGGACCTGTGCCTGAAACCAACCTGGCTAGAGTTGATTTCTGGCTCTGCTCTTCACCTAGTTCACCAGTCAAATCCCAAGCCACAGCCATTGAGTTGATTCTGACTCATGACATCCTTCCACTAGGTTTCCAAGGTTGTAAACCTTTGTGGAAGGAATCTTCTTCACTGTAGAGTGGCTGATGAATCCAAACCGCTAAATCTTTTGGTTAGCAACACCACACATACAGTACTACACTATATTGGACAGATTGTTTTCTATCTCAGGACCTCAATTTTATTTTCTGTTAAATGAGCATGATAATAATAACTTGCTCCCATGATTCTTATTAAGGTGAAATGAATTAATATGCAGAAGTACTTGGAATAGGGCTGGATCCAAGCATGTCATGAGTTCATATTTGTCAATATCATTGTCCTTCACACATGGATGGTGGGAGGAAGTCAGAAAATATTCTAGATTCCTCATGTGACACTAGAGTGGTGTGCATAGATCGTTTGGGATTATTGGAATCATGGTTCTCTTTTTTTTTTATCATTCCAACAGTTCTCTTGCCTGTACTTTTTAGTGCCATTCCTGAAATAAATGGAAATTTGAAAAAGATGAGAACCCATGACGATCGAGAGGGAATATCTGAGGAATATTCCAGGGGAAGCCATAAAAAATATTTGTGGCAAACCCACCATGTTCCCAGCTCTCTGCTAAGTGTTTACTGAATTAACCCAGCCATGTCTCAGTAGCTTGTGACTTTCTGCTCATTCTGTCAATAAGGAAATGGATGTCAAGAGAGAGCAGGTGATGTGACTAAAATCATATTATCAGAGGGCCTCAGCTAGTGTACAGACCAAGGCTTATGAGCCACATGATCTCTTCCATCCTTCCCCATTGCCTTGTTACTCGAGAAGATCCTCACTTCTCTGCCAACAATAACACCACTGCCATGTACATTGATGTGTCCACAGCTAAATGAAGCATCTGAGCATGAACACGTTGAGTGAATCATCTACCAGGCAGCAGTTTTCTTATTAAGAATGAGTGTCAGAAAGGAATTCTTCACCTCAGCTTGAATGAGTCCTTCGGGGACGTCATTGACCTCCATGGAAGAGAAAGCTAGAAAACAAAAACATTGACCCCTTAAGAGAGTAGAGAAAACATGGTATCATTGTTATTGTTGGATGCTGTCAAGTCAGCTACAACTCACAGCAACCCAACAAACAACAGACTGGAATCTTGTCCTGTCCCTTGATATCCTCAAGATCTCCACCAGGCTTAGACTCTTTGTTGCAGTCACTGTTCATCTATTTTGCTGACGGTATGCCTCTTTCATTGACCCACTACTTTTCCATCATGATGTCTTTTTATCCAAGGCTTGACACCTCCTGATGACATGCCCAAAGTATTGAGATGAAGTTTCACTTGTTCATATGACAGCAATTTTAGATGAAAAAGTGGAAGAATGCAGTACTTGCTTCCTGGAGTTAAACTTTTCCTTTAATCTTTACTCTATGACATTGGGCCAGTTTAGTAACCTCTTCTGCCTCAGATCATTTATCTGCAAGACAGAGTCTAATAATACTAGCTCAAAGATTTCATTCATTCAATGAATATCTATTAAGCACCTGTTATGCTTTTAGCAGGGAACTCTGGTGGTCTAGTAGCAAGAAGCTATACAACAATCTGAAGGAACATGGTTCAAATCCCACTAGCTTTTCCACGGGAGAAGGATGGGCAGTCTCCTCCCATGTGACTAACTGCCTCTGAAACCTTCTAGAGGGTCAGCTATGGGTAGATTCCGACTCAACAGTACACAACAACACAACACAACTGCTCTTGGCACCTACTTACTATACTTTTCTTGGTGTTGGAATGCAGATAGAATGGAAACAAAGTGAGGTTCTACTGAGGGATACCCATGATAAATAAGTAAAGCAATATATATGTTAAACCAAACCTAACTTTGAGCCGTCAAGTCAGTTCCACTCACAGTCGACTCTCTACAGATTTCCTAGGCCACAAGTCTTTACAGCAGGAAATTGCTCATCCTTCTCCCACTGAGAGCTTGCTGTATGTGAGCTGCTGACTTCTTGGATTGAAGTTCAAAACATAACATACAGTACCACAAGTGTAGGTGATATTTTTGTGCAAAAATGTATAAATCAATGGTTTTTATACAGTTATTTGTATGTATTTGGTTATATAACATTCATTCCAACTGACTGATGTCATTAATGACAAATAATATATGGAGAAAGGTGGGAAATGTGATTAACTGCCTCTGAAAACCGAGCTATGGGTTGGCTCCGACCCAACAGCATACAACAACAACAAGGAGAATAAGTAAAGCAGAGAAGAGTAGTGTTTAAATAAGGCAGCTAAGTAGGACTTCACTAGCCAGGTCATATTTTTATGAGTAAGTGAGTGAATAAGACTGTCCTGTGCACTTAACTATCCTGTGTTTGTACAGTGTGTAAAGCACTTAGAGTGGCACATAGTATGTGCTCAAGAAATATTAACTATTTTTCCTATCTAGCTGATTAAACAATAAATTTGCTGCCACATTTCAAGATACACAGAGAAGAGGGCCCCAGGAACCTCCTTTGATTATTTTGGCAGAGAGAATTGCCATAGGTGACCTCGCTGATATTTAACATACTATTGGCATGGCTTCCAGCTTCACAATAACATAGTAAGATAAATTGACAGATGGATGGTGCAGAGTAGTGGGATGGGTGTTTTCAATACCGGATGGAGATGAGGAAAGCAAGGCATAGGCCGGGCACTTGCTACCCCAGATGGGTTCTCTGATAATTGGTCCTGCTGGGCTGATCCTTAGGCATACTGTGTATCCTGTGACTCACACAGTAAGTCTGCCCTCATCTTTGACCCTGTGTGCACTCTCAGGGTAGCACCTCAAGGGACTAGTTGGGGGTGTTGGTCAAGGTCTCTGGTTGATTTTCACTTAAGTTGAAGTGAAGTGGAAAGTGACTGAATGAGACAGGCACAAATCTGTTAATCCTGACTTTAGGCATGCTGAAGAGAAAGAGCAGTGATTGACCCCAAACAACGGCTCTTTATCCAGCAGAGCCAGTGCCTGGGGGGTTTGGCTGGGAAAGGCCCAGGGAAAAGGCTGACTCACAGAGATGACAGAACAGCCTAGAAAGAATGGGAAAATGCAGGAGCTAAATTTGCCCCCAGTGCTATACTTTGGGGCCCAGTAATATGACAGACAAATAACTCCCTTCGCCATCCCACCTAGATGGAGGCACACCCTAAAGCCACAGGAACAATTTTCACTAGTACAATGGAGTATATTCAACCACAGACTTTGCTCTTTCTTCAGGAACAGATGCTGAGGTGCTAGGCATCCTGCTCCTTCATTCTAGACTGAGACATTTGGAGCAAATGAACTGAATTCACCAGAAATATTTAGGGTCACATTTTCCCTTCCATTGACTTGTATGTATTGGTCTCGGTGGGAAGTCTGAGGGTGGTGCTGAAGAAGCCTGCAAAGGAAATTGTAAAACAATAGGCTAGACTTTGGAATATGTGGTCACGTTTGGATGTCTTGGGCTGCTTTCCCTTGGCTTTGAAGAGCAAGAGCCAAAACATCTTGTTTTGCTAAAATCCTTTAGAACAAAAATCACCGATTGAGGGTGGGGCTGATGCTGTCAGCTCACTGTGAGGTGGGCTCAGTGCTCTCTGGTCTTTCTCTTGCACTCTGCCCTCAGTCTAGGACAATTCTGGACTGTACCCACAAATACCATCTTTCCTCAAAGTATACATATACTGGAATATTATCGTGAGAGTGGTTAAGACCCAAAGAGTATTTGAGTAATCATGGGACCCATCTTTCCATTGTCCAGGAAGATAGCACCTAGATATTTCCGGTCAAGCCTAATATTGCTTTATATGTGCTGGTCAGAAGTTAAATGAAGTATCCGTTTCTGACCTTTACTCTGGGCTAATAGCTCACACTGTCCACATAATTCCTTCAATGGGTTTATTAGCCATTCAAAACAGCAGGCAGATAGGGGAATTAGATTTTTTTTTTCTCTCCCAAGTTCTTTTTCTTGCACTTGAGTTATATTCTGGGTGTTTCTTCAGAGAAAGGGCATCCGACGTGATGTTCACAGCTTTCTTCCCGAATGCCTTGTGTTTCAAACAAGGCTGGCTCAGCAAACTTGTGTTTGGGATTTTCAGCACAATTTGGATCTCCCTGTTGAAGTCTTACATTTGAAGCTGCACACTCAAGGTGAAAGTCCTGTAAATCGATTAGTTTGGCCTATTCACTGTGGGCCCAGCGAGCCTTTTAATTTTCTGTCTTATTGATCTGTAGCACTATTCCCCTCTTCTCTCTCCTGTCCTTCTGCTGGAGATTCCCCCCCACCCCCAGCATTGATATCTAAGCTGAAGGTCCTTATCCTTCCAAAGTCTCTCTGCAGAGCTATCTCATCCCCTCTTTCCCTTTCTCTCATAATTTGGCAATAAATCTTGCACCACCTGGTGACGAATCTCTGTGATACCTGAGCCCACACTGTGTGCCAGCCTGCATGCGCGGCTGTCTCCATTTCTAAGAGCAACCCTGGAGGAGGTACACTGCATTTTACAGGTGAGGAAAACCAGGTTCAGAGGTCAAGCGCCCTCAAGGTCTCTGCTCCTAGAAGTGAGAGCCAGGATTGATACTCATGGCTGTTTCACTTCAATCCCCTGAGCGCTGATGTTCTTGACTTAGTCTTGTATGACTTTGTGTACATTCTCGTCTGGTCTTTATAATTAGGGGTTATGCTCTATAGGAAGAAAGCTCACATGTATGTCCTTTGTGATAGTAAGCTCAGTGTTTCCTACTAGGTAGGTCTGCGTAACTACATTGTGTGTTGTGTGAGTCATGTATAAAACTATTGTTGGTTTTGTACCCATTGCCTAGATATAGCTAGGAGAGCTCCTTCTACTGCACTGAAGGGGAATGCAATGGGTTCAGTGGATATTAAACTTTGTGCATCATATTCTTTCTGAATACTTGTTTAAAATAGTACTGTGTCACAGTTGACCTCCATTTACCTGAAGCAACAAAAGAAGAAGAACCCGGAATCAGGAGAGGAAACTAATGTTCCTGGCCACTATTTTTTATCATAGATTGAGTCATTAGAACAGCCATGATCAAAAGAGGGAAAAATGTGGAATGGAATGAAATTCTCAGTGGAATCCAGACATTTTGGAGCTCTGAAGGTTAAATAAGCCTTCAAAACCATATCCTAAGATAGTATTTAAACTTTAAACCTTAAAACTATAGCCTGCAGTCTTCTATGAACAAAAAAAATCTCTTATTTTAATGAGTAAGAGATATCTACATTGAACAATGTGTTCTTTTAAAGAGTTAGCTATGTGAGATCAGATTGACAACAGCAACTCACAGGGTTGGATGGGACTCTTAGCAGACAATGAGCTTAGGATAGATGTAGAACAATGTAGAAAAGGATAATGAGAATGATAGCATGACTTGAAGGACATAACTTAATTGTCACTGGATTGTACATGTAGAAATTATTGTGATACTGTACATGGAGAAATCATTTAAATTATAGGTTGTATATTCCTGGTCTGTCCACTTGCCATACAGAGGTAACTCATGGTTGCTGTGAAGCTGAACACCGTGACACTGATGTGTCAAATGCGATAATTGTTACCCATAGTGGACAGTGTTTGGTGGAGCTCCCCAATTAAAACAAGCTTGGAAGCAGGAATGGTTTTGAAATGGTATCTTTTTCATCACAACTTTTTTTCCCTTATCAGTTTGGACTCACTACCTCTAGATCTAGCATTGCTTTTCCTCATTCTCACTGTCACGGTGGAAAACTGAGCAAGCCCACTCACTACCTGACTTGTGGCAACCCTCCCTGGGGTTTCTGAGGCTATACATTTTCACTAGGCGATCCTAGTGGTTGAAGGTTGCACTGCAAACCCTAAGCCACACAGAATCCTCCAGCTACTCTGAGGGAGGAAATGAGCAATTCCCTCCCATGCAATTTTAAGTCTCTGGAAACTTGCTGGAGGGTCAGCTGTGAGTCAGTTCCTCCTCAATGGCACACAACAGCAGCAATCACAACTGTCCACCCATAGAGAGTCTGGTGGATCCAAACTGCTGATCTTTAGGTTAGCAGTCTGATCCCCAATGTGCTATGTCCCCAGGGTACCTTATCTTCACCCAAATTTAAATTCTCGCCCTGCCACCTACCAATTGTTTGACCACAGGCAGCTTTCTGAAATTATCTAACACTTGATTATATATCCTTTGTTTAGAAGGGCACAATAGCTTCACGTACTCATAATAACTAAGGGATAATATACACAGATGTTTGTTTAGATATCTGTACATATCATGCCTACTGGAGATCCAGCTACAGCTGTGAGCTAGGAACTGCATGGAAAACATGCACCTTCCATGCAAATAAGCAGAGCGTTCCTGCTCCAGGGTTTCCCTGGAGGGATGGGATTCTGTCAGTTCATCCAGGTACCTGTTACAAATACAAACGTAGACAAACAACAAGTCTAGGAAGTAGTTTTATTTTCTTCAGTATACAAGAGAAGGAGGCTCAGAGAGGTCCCAGAACTTTCCCAAGATCGCCCAGCTGGTAAATATGGAATCATCTCTGTTGTCAATTTGATTCTGACTCATAGTGCCTTTCCATAGATTTTTGCGACTGTAAATCTTTGTAGGAGCAGGTTGCCTATCATTCTTCCTAGGAATAGCTGATGGCTTTGAATTGCTGAACATCGGGTTAGCAACATAGCACACTGTGCACTATGCCACCAGAGCACCTTGGTAAGGCTGTGAAGCTTGACCTTCGACTCAAGCAGCCTGTGTCTGGTGCCCAAACTCTCAGCAACTATGCAGAGCACAGCACCAGGCCCATAGCTAGCACTCAGCAAATTCTTTTTCTCATTGACAACGAGGCTAAACATGAGCCTTACAAAGGGACAGAGACACTGATTTTCTAGTTCATAGGCAGATTAACCAGAAATGACAAAGATGATCCTTTTATGACCACAGCCTGAAAATCACATGCTTGGCCTCCCTTCTGATACCAAGATGGTCTATTGGGAGGAGATGTTCTCTTTAAACTTCTCTGGCACCAGGTTTATCATTGCTGGAGAGGAAGGTGCTTGAAAGAGGCCTGTGGGCTGTAGGAGTGTAGGAGGCAGGTTGTGGGTCAGTAATAAAAGTAGAGAAAGGATTGCTGCTCCCCCACAGAGGGGCTCAGGAGTCTGGCGGGCAGAGGTGGGGGCAGAGGCCCAGAGGAGGAAGGGGCAGTGAAGGACAGGGCGGGAGTGGAGCAAATAGTTTCAGCCTGGCTGGGTAACTGAAGCCGAGAGGGCGGGCAGTGGGAGAATTCCAGCTATGTCATGGGAAATGGCTATGGCTGGGACTCCGATTAGCAGTGACCACAAATCCCCTGGGACCCAGCCAGGGGTCAGGAGACGGGGCACCGTTGTGATGCCTAATGATTACCGTATTTTCTTGTCAGAGAGGAGGGAGGTGAAACTGACTCCTACCCCTGCATGTGAGGGCTGGCACTGCCAGGAACTGAGAACTGGGTGGGGATGTGGGAGTGAGAGACAAGCTAGAAAAATCTGCTTTTCATTCCAGAAAACATAAAGGAAAGACCAAACGGTGCTGGGCCTGCTTGGCATGATCTCAAAGCCTTTTTGGCCTCCATCTCTGAAGCATTTCTGCCCTTTATTTTCCTCTCTGCAAGGTGAAACGTCAGAGTTTCCCATTGCCTTGTTAGAACCCTATAAAAGGAAGATTGACCTAGATCCCTCAAAGTGTAGGTGGAAGGGGACAGGAGTCCTTAGGAGAATGGACTTCCTGTTATCTGCTGGTTGTGACATCTTAGACTTGGCACTTAAGCGATGAAACAAGGAAAAAAACCACAATTAGCAGTGGATTTTTCCGAGTAAATTAATTCAGCGTCCCAGCCCTGGAGGGACAGAGTTCTGTCATTTGATTCATTCCTCTAGTTTGTCTCAGAGCCTGGGATGATGTGGCTTTATAATTGTCGAATAAATGAAGGCATTGATTGATTATTTAAATATTATACTGAAAAGATAATAGATTCACAAAAGAACCTTGGCTAACACTTAGAAATGGCTCATAAGTAAAGGCTTTCTTGGGCCTCATCCTGGTCTAGTGTAATCGGGAGAGAGCCTTTCAGTCCAAATTGAAGAAATGGGACAAACCTGTTCCCCTTTCGGCTGTTTTTCCTGGAAATATGTAAGATAGTCCTTGATTTACAGTGACATACTTGAGTTATAAGGAAACACACTTGTGATTGTTGTTGTTGCTTGTTTTGGGTTTTGTTTTTTTTTTAAAAAAAATGTATCTTGTGAGTAACATGCACTGTATAGTGTTGGCAGCATCTACTTTGCTGACATCATTCTCAGATGTTCACTTGTTGATGTTCAATTTTATGATTTATTTTCCAAACACTTGTACATAGATTTGGGTTTCCAAACGAAATCAGGGGCTTTGTGCTAGAAAACATGGCCCTAAATGCTGTTGACTTTGCTAAGGGAGAGTGGCTGTGAAATATGTGAAAAGAAAAAAAAGATAATAAAGAAAAGAACCATGCGGAAACTCTCACTTACTGTCATGACTGTAAGAGCTGTCTTCATTTCCAGGGGTAATATGGATGCTCTAGAACCTTCACAAGGGGAATTGTTATTGTAACTGATGAATTGCCAATTCTGTCCAGTTCCTCTTTACCACTGGAAAAAAAGTTTTTAATGCATGGGTGTGTATTTTTGCATATGTATCATGTACTAAAGGTATCTGCTGGTTTATATGTGATGTTTTTCAACTTCCCAAAAGAAAGGAAGGTCATACAGGTAATGCAAGAACAAGATAACAAAAACCAGAAAATAAAGGAGTATTTGACTTATGTCAGAATCGTCTTATGATGGAATCATCAACTGTGTCCTTAGTTCGTGGATTGCTTGGGCACTATTGAGGTTAAGAGCCAGGCAAGTCCTAGCCGACTCAGAAGTCTGCTGGGAAGCTAAGTGTCCTTGGGCAAGTCATTTAAACTGTCTGAGCAGTGATTTCCTTCCTGATCACTGTAAGAGGAGGATATAAGAGAGACCTTTCTCTTTTGCTGTTGTTGTTAGATGCCTATGCAACAGAACGAACCTCTGCCTGATCCTGTGCCATCCTCAGAATCTCCACTTTATTTGAGTTCATTTTCATTAAATCTCTCTGAAGGACTTGGCACAGTGATCGACACCAGATTTCCTCAGTAAGTATGCTCTTTGGTATCAGTGAAGACTGGGTTTAACTGCAAGGGATAGAAAAGCCCATAATAGCAGGGTTTAAACAAGGTGGAGATTTCTCTCTCTGAAGTAAGTATCCATGGATAGGGGGCTTAGAGTTGGAGTAACAGTTCTGCTCGACCACGTGCTCAGCGGCCCTGGCTTCTCTAGCTTTTGCTCGATTGCACTCCTGTTATAACCTCATCCATCCTAATGCTTTAATTGGGGATACTAGACATCACATGCATTTCCAAGTGGCAGAACAGAGGAAAAATAAAGAAAGGGGAAACAGCATGTGCCAATTGTGTTCATATTACACTAGTATATAACACTACTGGAGCTCTGGTGGCCTAGTGGCAAGAAGCTGTGCTGAAAGCCCGAAGGCACACAGTTCAAGGCCACCAGCTGCTCAGAGGGAGACAAATTGGAAACCTCCTCCTGTGCGATTAGCTGCCTCTGAAAACCCACTGGAGGTCAGCTATGAGTTGGTTCCTAGTCTACAGAATACAACAATAACAACAACATACTACTACTAAGGCTTATTGCTTTGGAGTTTGAATCAACTCACAGTTGACTCTCCAGTGAGTTTTCTGAGGCTATAAATCACGGAGATTTCTTATCTTTCTCTGTTGGAGCTGCAGGTGTGCAGGTGGATTCAAACTGCTAGAATCCTAGGCCTTTAGGCCAGTAGTAAAACTCACTATGGAATACACCCCCAGAGCAGTTGGGATGGATAGATAGATAGATAGATAGATAGATAGATAGATAGATAGATAGATAGATGTCACATATTTGTTTTAAGTATGCCATTTTAATTTTTATTTTCCAATTGTTCTTTTTATGTTTTATTTGACTTTTACCATGTCCATTTATTATACAACTCCTTCATGTGAGTTTAATATCGTATCTAAAGAGCAGTGCTGTCAGTCTAGAAACTAAGGTCCACCTGATGCAGGTCATGGTCTTCACAATTATTTGCTATGCATCACAGAGCTGGGCAGTGACTAAGGATGAAAGAAGGAGAATCGATGCTTTTGAGTTGAGGTACTGCATAATAGTATTGAACATACTATGGACCACAAGAACAAATGCTTCTCTCTTAAAGAAGGTGAAACCAAGTTTATCTTAAAAGCTGAGATTTTGAAGCTCCATCTCCTATACTTTGGGCACATGGACAAGAGGGACCAGTCCTTGGAGAAAGACATAATGGTTGGGAGGGTAGAGGGACAGTATAGAAGAAAACCCATGATGAGATGGATTGACATGGTAAATAAGGGAGAGGGATTAGGTGTGCTGGAGTCGGTGAGACTGGCTCAGGCCACGGCAGGCTTCAGAGCTATTGTACATTGGGTCGCTATGGGTCACCGGCTACTCGGTGGCACATAACAACAACAGTTATTATGATTGTTGTTGTTGTTGTGTACCATAGAGTGGGAACTGACCCATAGCTGACTCTCCGGTGGACTTTCAGAGGCACTTACTTGCACCTGAGGAGATTGCCCATGCTTCTCCTGTAGAGCAGCTGGTGGCCTCGAACCATGTGCCTTCAAGATAGTTGCACAGCTTCTTGCCACTAGGCCACCAGTTGCGCAAATGATTTCCCTCTACATACAAAATACAGATTTAAACACTATGAAAACAATCAGGACAAGTATAATGAAAAATTGGTCCTTCAAAGGAAATGAAAGGGGAAATTGAGGGTAAAGAAAGGCTTTTTCTGCTTTTGAGGACATACAGGAGTAAAGGTTTTTTCTTGTTTTCTGTTTTTCTTTTCTCCTTTGAGTATGTTTTTAGCATCCTTTTCTGATTTATCCATAGTGGGGTTTTTTTAGTGTGTCTTTTTATGGCACTTTTAGTGGTTTCTCTAAGTAGTACATTATATATCCATAATTTATCATCGTCCATTTTTGTTGACAATTTACCAGTTCTGAAGAAGTATAGAAACCTTACCTCCCTTTATCTCTCTTTAATCTCCTTATTTAAATGGCTTAAAGATTGACTCTCCATATACTGAGAACAATATCAATTAATGTGGTAATTTTTGCTGTAACCATAAAGCATAATGGAGAAAACTCAAAAGAAGGAACTACTTACCTATAACTTTACAGTTTCTGTTCCTTTTTTTAAAAGTACTCTCCCCTCACCTCATGTCCTTAGACTCTTTTTTATTTCTGTTCTGTTTAAAAAATTTCTCCTAGCCATTCTTTTAGAGTTAATCGGCTAGCAACAAATTCTCTTTAATCTGAGAATGTTGTAATAAGATAAATGGATAATTTTGTTGAATATAGAAAGGGTAAACTCTTGACCAATGCTGTTGTTATATGCCTTCAAGTCACCTGCAACTGATAGCGACCCTATGAGTAATAGCTCTGATCTCTGCTGTCCTGAGCCAGTCTCACTGTCTCCAACACACCTACCCCATTACCCCAGTTTGTGTGTCAATCCATCTCATCCAAGGTCTTTTTCTCCTGCACAATTGGCCTCTTAATACCTAAGCCTTATTACTGCTTAAAGGGACTGAGATAGATTGAGAGTGGCTGGCTTTGCTTTTAATAGCCAGGAGATGAACTGACAATGTTTATAATGATGTTGGTTTTTGTTTTGTTTTAATTCCCAGCCAGTTTCCTGTGGCTGAAGTCGGGGATTCAAACAACCTTTGTAAGGATCGTGCAGGACTTTCAGTGTTCCATTCTGTTGTGCATAGAATCGCTGTGTGGCAGAACCAGTTCCATAGCACCTTCCTGGAGCTTCTGTAGGCTATTAAATTTAAAAGTTCTGAGATAAAAACCATTCTAAAAATACTAGGGTAAAAGATGTACACTTGATTTCTGTATTCTAGGACTTCCCGAAATCTTTTCTGTGCTCTTATGCGTTATACAACTTTACAGCTGGGTTCATTTTGTTATGAGAATTGCTCACGATTGGTGGCCCAGGTAGGCATCTCATGGGAAATACTATATAGAAAACATGAAGTGTTTAGCAGCTTTGAAGAAAAAGAATAGTGATTGTTCTTCTAAAAAAGATATGACAACAAACTCTGTTCATATCTATGTCCACTCTTGGTGAGATGCCTGGGTGTTTTGTTCCCCCCCCCGCCCCCCAAAAAAAGGTTAAAAAGTAAAGACAATTCACATCTATCACTTGGTAGATCTACAAGTGAAGATTTAAGTTAAAGCCATCTTCCCTAAAAACCCTTACCTAAATGAAAGGAATAATCATGGAACTCTGCCTTGAGTTCCTCCAAAGGACCAGGCCCTACATTCCACAGGCATTAGGGGTTCCTTTTGCTCATATGGAGACAGGCTGCCGTCTTCCTTGTCCTCTCTGAATGCCCAGGGTTATTAGAATTAGTTATTAGAGTTGAAATGTGTGCTAACTTAGCGACGTTTGTCTCAGAGATTTTATTTGTCTTAGAACAAAAGATTTATGCCTCAACAGCTTGTGGGTCTTTGGTGTTTCAAAAAAATACATTTCAGAGCCACATGGTTGGTGATGTCTCATTATGTAAACGTGACATTGATCAGGGAAAGGCACCGATCTCTATCAGGCGCAGACTCCATGGTGTTGACAGTGGTTGGAACAGTGTCACTCTGTCGAGCAGGAATGCACCCTCTAAAAGCTGACCATGTCGATAGGGAAGACTTGAGTGCATTGTCCTTCTGTCAAGGCAAATA
This sequence comes from Elephantulus edwardii, assembly GCF_000299155.1. Lineage (NCBI taxonomy): Eukaryota > Metazoa > Chordata > Mammalia > Macroscelidea > Macroscelididae > Elephantulus > Elephantulus edwardii. The sequence goes on along the minus strand of NW_006399783.1, from coordinate 7,302,250 downwards.
TGTGGATGTGTTTCACAAACAGGCCCTTATCTGATTCTGAGACACGGTGCTGATCAGTTTAAACACCAGCTGCAGACACACTGCCAAAATGTGCAACACAAGGGCACATTCTAATTCCTTTAGCCAGATCTTTGGTGAGGTTGGTTGGGTGAAATATTTAGCTTTCCCATCTCATTTGACCCTTAGAGCCTACTTTTAGATCATATTCTCTGTTAATGTTCCTAAATAAAACATTCCTTTGGCTAAAGATATGGCTAAATGACAGCTTTGTTGAGGTCGGTTTAAAGGTTAATTCGGACAAGCCTTGTTGAGCTCTTAACATGTTCTGTAATCACTTTATCCATTCCTGATTCTGTTTGCTATTATCTTCATAGCAGAATTCCTGCTCTGGTTTCAGTTGAGTTCATGTTCTGTTGGACCATTTGGTACTGAATTCCCAAATACCCTTACCACCTAATTCATGCAGTAGCTAAAGGATATGTGTAAAAGATGTCAAGCACTGTACTAACATTTATGTTAATTTTCAAATGCCGATTTCCTTACCGACTGCCTGAGGTCATCTTGATTTAATCCATGAGAAAACTGAGTCACAGTATTGGTTGAGGAACACATCGAAGTTTGCACAGCCAGTGAAGCTCTGTGACCCTATTGCCTATTCTCCTAACTCAGTGATCTCCTTTCCTAGGTCTGGCCTTGTTCCCTCAATGAGATGAGTAAAGTGAACAGAGGCTGAGCCTTAGGACAAAGTAGAAGGGATGGATTCTCATAGTCATTGGTGGCAACAGAAAAAAACCAAGAGTTGGAGGGTATGACCTCAGGTAGGGCCAAGGATCTTTCAGCATGGAGATGTAACGTGATGCAGGAGTCATGTGGCTGTGCTCTTCAGAGGTGTAGAAGGGCTGGAAGCACTGGGAACATCTGCTGTGGATTTCCACTGGCTGAGTAAGGTTCATGGGCTTGACTCCAAAAATGAAGAGAAATAACAACAGAGTAGTTCACCTTAATGGAGTCACGCCGAAGGATAATACCTGGAACCAATAACCATAAACCCAGTAGAAGGTGGAGATTGGACATTGAAGTCTAAAGGTGAGCTTTAACTACATGCTTAGAACTTGAGTCAATGCAGGGCTGACAATGGGAAACCCTAAAATCTGAGGCATAAATCTTCTCTGCCTAACGTGATGATTAACTCCTAGTATTGATCCAGGAGAAGTGCCCAAGCAGAATAGGAGTAGCTTTTGCTGGGTGGAAAATGAAGCTGTGCCTGATACCCAGTCTTCTCCAGAGCCAAAGATGATATCCACAGCTGGGTGTTTCCCCTCAAAAAATGTCAAGTATCTTTATGTTGTCTGGCCATCTGTTACTAGATAGAAGAAAACAGCAGACTTGGGTTTTGCAGTACCACCTAGTCACTCACTCAATAAAACACTGTCTATTGCCATGCCGTGGTTTATAGATATAATATTTGTTAAGACTTGGGAATTCTACAAAGGGGGCTGTAAATTGTCCAATATAATTCCCATTGCTTTGTAAAGTTGAGAAGTTAGATATGAAATTTTTATTATTCAGGGTTGTATTTAGCTGTTTCCCTGGAGCTGGGGTGAGGGTGTTGGTACTGTCCTTATTCCTCTGTTTAAGCTGAAATTAAGTTGTTTATAGCATCAAGAAGGAAACAGTGACTACTTACATTTTAAAAAAAGAATTAATTATGTTGGACCATTTGCCAAATGTTAATAACATGTTAAATTTGGGAGGAGGTGATTTCTCCTTGCACCCCACCTGGTTCTAAATGGAGGTAGAGATGGTAACCAAGATAGTTTGGTTTAAGACAACTTGTTGTCAAGGCAAGAAGTTCTCATGTAGTCTGTAGGGGTTGCGGTGCCGACCCAAAAGCCACAGCTCTCTGGCAGTTTGAATCCAACAGGCACTCTATGAGATAAAGATGAACAATCTCCTCCTGTGCAGTCCACAGCCTCAGAAACCCAGTGGAGGGTCAGCTAAGAGTCAGTTCTTACTGGATACCAGTGAGTTTGTCATCGTGCAGCTGAGTTCCAACCCAGTCTGTCTCAGTGTTAAGTGAGGTCTTCTCCAGGTTCCCACCATGGGAAATATGAACTCAATTGAAATCAAAGCAGTGATCACTATTATAAAGAGCTTAAACAGAGAATTACACACAGAAAGTCATTCTAGTATGGTTACCAGTGAGAGAAAGGGGGGACTTGTTGTTGTTGTCCTGTGCTGTCAAGTTGCCTACAACTCACAGCGACCCTGTGTACAACAGCTCTGCAACCTGCCCTATTCTGAGCCAGTCTCTCTGACTCTGGCACACCAACCTCTATTGCCCCAGTTACTGTATCAATCCATCTCATCAGGGATCTTCTCCTGTGCTGTCCTTCCACCTTTCCAAGCATGACGTCCTTCTCCAAAGACTGCTCCCTCCTGGCTACATACTTAAGGTATGTGAAACAGAGCTTCAAAACCATAGACTCCAAGAAGAAATTTTATTTATTTTCTTGGTGGTCCATGGTATGTTCAAGGCTCCTCTTTAGCACCACAACTCAAAAGAATCTATTCTTCTTCTGTCATCCTTAGTCATTGTTCAGCTCTCAGATGCATAGCAAGTAATTGTGAAGACCAAGGCCTGGATCAAGCACACATTAGTTTCTAGACTAAGAGTGCTTCTCAGTACTCTGGCAAGTTCCTTGACAGCAAATTTTTCCAGGGCAGTTCACTTTTTTTTCTAATTTCCTCACTGATGGTGCCAAGAGTGTTGATTATGAAGCCAAACAAACAATTGTCAACCTCAATTTCTTCTCCTCTATCATGATGCTGTGAATGGCCCAGTGGTGAGAATCTTTGTATTCTTGTGTTGAGATTCAATCTATATTGAAGACCACAGTCCTTGACCTTCTGCCACAAGTGCTTCAGGTCCTCCTCAGTTCCAGCGAGCAACGTTGTCTTATCTGCATAACACAGGTTTTGATGAGTCTTCCTCTGATTCTGATGCCACATTCCTCCTCATAAAGCCCAGCCTCCCAAATTATCTATTCTGCATATAGATTGAAAAGGTATGGAGATAGGTCACATCCCTGACTAACTCCTTTCCTGATTTTGAACCACGCAGTGTTTCTTTGCTCTGTTCTGAGGACTGCTTCCTGGTTCAAGTATAGGTTTCACATGAGCTCTGAGGACTGCTTCCTGGTTCAAGTATAGGTTTCACATGAGCACAATCAAGTGTTCTGGAATTCCTATTCTCCTTGAATTTAGCCACAATTTGTTGTGATCCACACAGTCAAATGCCTTTGCATAGTCAATAAATTAAAAATTAATATATGATGAATTTTTATTAATAAAAAAGACCATATGAATTGAACAGATTATTGGACACTCTCAGTACTAGAAATTGATGTTGTGGAAAAAACATGTGCATGAATGACTGAAAGAACAATGCACTTTGTAAACTTTCACTCAAATCATATAAGCACAGATAGTAGGGAATGCTATAGAGATCATAGGCCCTTCTTAAGGTATTTTTTATTTATATATTTAACATTTCTAGTGCATCTTTTGTTATTTTAATCTATTTTATTTAAGTAAAAATTTAAAAATCATATTGAGTTTTTAAAGAAAGTAATTTGTAGACAGTAGCTGCCATTAGTTGATGCAGTTAACTTTTTACAATGTCTAAGCAAATCTTGTCTTCTGCTACTTCTTTCGCCCACTTTCTCTTGCTTGTTAATTTCTCCCTCTTTTCATTCCTGCCACTGTCAATTAATCCATAGTCTGTGTCCTGCTGCATATTGTCTAATGCAATATGCATAATGTCTTTAACGTGTAAAAAAAAGGTGGAAGAGATTCCCCCTGTTTGAGACTCTGAAGCTAAGAATGTCTTATCATGAAACCACATAACACTTAGTTTGTCTTTGTTTGAGGACTGCTGTGTGACTAAAAACAAGGCATATTTATTCTGTTACAGTTTTAGAGGCTAAAAGTTTGCCATCAGGGTGTCAAGGTTTTCTCGTCCTGAAGGCTCTGAAGGAGTTCACATTGTGCCGGTCTCCTAGATTCTGGTGTTGCTGGCAATCCAAGGAGCTCCTCTTAGAATCATCACCTCCCGTCTCTCCATCCTCATACGGCCTTCACCCTCTGTGTTCATTTCTCGCTCTTCTTTTAACAACACTGGCTGTATTAGATTAGGGCCCACCCAACTTTTGTACGATCTCATGTTAATTTAATTATGTCTCTCTGTAAAAATACTACTTAAGCATGTATCTTAGGATGCCTGTAATATTTGGGGGGGGGCACAACAACCCCAGTGTCACCTTTGTCTGCTCCCCTGTAGTCAAGATAGCAGTGCTGTTATTAATTTCTACTACTGTGTTTAAAATGAGATCAGGATATTCAGGAGGGGAAAAAAATGGTTGTTTCCTATATGCATGAACGTGGTCTACAATGCCAAGGAGCATAATTTCGTGGTGTTGGTCACACTGGGTGCGTTGATCAAGCCTCAGGGTCCCTATATTTTAAATGAGGGTCTTGAACTTCACGCTGTACACCTTCACAGCTCTATAATAGATGTCCGGCCCTTGTATCACACTGTTTATACTGGCAGCACGTGATTGAGCCAAAATTAACCTTAAGAATATTAGAAACCACCCCCCCCCCAGGAACTATCCTCAGCTGATTTGCTCTCTAAAGTTTGGAATATCAATGTTTCTTCAGTGGACTACAAATTGAAGTTGTTAACTTGCATTTTGACATCTTGTTTCATGGGCAAAAAAATCCCCCAAAAAACCTTCTTAGCTCACTGAGATACACATTTGAAAAACATGTGGAAGCTGGACCTGCTCAAAGGCTCAGCAGGGCTGAGACGCCTGTTCCCTGTTCTCAGGAGCCACTTGCTTCCTGAGCGGTGTAGCAGGTAACTATTTTAATTGTTAACTTGCTTTTTCTTCTTCCTCTCTTCCTTCACTGTAAACTCAAGTAAACAATAACGGGAGAAAAGAAATCTCTCCACACACCTCAGCAGCTCTGAAAGAACTAACAGAATACCCCATAGCGCTTCCAAGGTTGTAAATCTTTATGGAAGCAGACGACCTCGTCTTTCTTTCATTGAACAGCACCTGATGGTTTCCAATCTCAAACTTTGTGGATAGCAGCCAAGCACTTTAACCACTGCAGCACCAGGGGCTCCTTATAAATGCATGCCGTTAAATGAGAATGTAAGTTTGTTGCTATTGCAGTGTAACTTAGAGTGGACACTTGAGCCAAGACCCCTGAAGTGCAGAGCTGAGGCTCCCTGTGCTGCATTGCGTGACTTCTCTTGGTGCCCTGTTCCCTGGCCAACAGCACAGTCTCTTGATCATTCAAGATAGTAATAACAGTTGCAACAATGGTTATCGAAATTTGATTTTTGCTCAGCAGTAGAGCTGCTTTATACCCTTTCACTTTCAACCAGTGCCATAATGCAGCTGTTCTAATTATCATCAGTTTATGGATGGGGAAACCCACAAGGACACTCAGCTTATAAGAGCCACACACAGACGTTGCGCTCAGATCCGGGCATCTCCCAAACCCCATGCTGTTCACCACATGGCCCTTCTGCCTCCTTCCCAGACTCTTGCTGACTACTGGACTGTGAGCATGCTTATGCTTTGAAGGCAGAAGGACTAGCCCTGACACTTGACCTTGAGGTCTCTGACTTCCTCTTGGTTAGGAACGTGGGAGCTTAGGAGCAGGTGACTCTGCCATTAGACTAAATGATGTTCTCAAGAAGAATGACTCTCATGCCACTTGATAGCCCGACCTGCCCACTTTTTGACGGTGCTGACCAAGTGCTCAAATATTGCATGCTGTACAGCTGAGGAAGTTCACTTGAGTCTCCAGTGGGACTATGCATTGATTTTTTTTTCTTCTGCAAAAGCAGGTTATTCTAGGCTGAGTTTTAAAGAGAGTAAGCTCTTTGGAATAAGGCATCTTCCATGTAATGGGCCATTAAATGTTCTTCCCCGTGATCCTGTGGCTAGGGCTCAGGCAAACCTCGGAAAAGAGGGCAGGAGGTTTGATCCCAATGAGAAAGGAAGCAGGGCCTTGCAGGGTAGAGGGAAGGACATTCCTAGGCAGCACTGGGCTGCAAATGATGCATTTAATGAAATGACTGCCAGCTGTGCTGAGAGAGAGAGATGGCCAAAGTAAGGCCAGGAGCCACTTGGTCAGTGGGTGAGAGCCGCTTCCATTTATGACATTAATCCCAATGGCCCTTGTACTTAGTTTCTCTCTCTCTCTCACTCCAAGCCTTGACTCTTGACCTGCCACCTGGCTCCCAAGTCCCCAACTTGTCTTGCTGGGCTTTCCTCCTTAGCTGGAACTCTCATTTCCGGAAGTCCAGCTGAAGGGATCATTGGGAACCTTTTTTTTTTTTTTGCAGTGGAAAAGGCTTGCATTTTACTTTCTACAAATTGCTGGGGAATTAATTACAGTAGATATTTCCAGAACCTCTGGCATGAGTTCAAACTGCCAATTCCCAAACCTTATGTAAGGGGGGTCCTTTAAGAATAGTGGGTAATTTATGGAGTTGTAGCTGGAAGCTGCTCTACATCCAGGATCATTTGGAAACAGGTCCATAGAAATCTTCTTGACATGGGATCTTGGAGCCCCAGAGCACATGAGTAAATTGTTCAAGATCACAACACCTAAGGAATAGGGATGTAAAAGTTTTAGATAGAATAGGGACCTCTCTTGCAACTAGTCAAGGTATAATGATGCAGGGAGTGAGATATTGGCCTAGAAATAAAGGACCAGGGTTCTGGTTTTTGTTTGCTGTTACTGAAGTGTTTTAGTCTTGAGTTCTAGTGGCCTAGTGACAAGAAGCAGTGCTGCAATCCCAAAGGCACATGATTTGAGGCCACTGGCTGCTCTGTAAGAGAAGGATGAACAATCTCCTCCCGTGATGCCTCTGAAAATCTACTGGAGGGTCAACTATGAGTTGGTTCCAGCTCTGCACAACAAAACAATATATATGTATTGACTTAATGATAAGGAGTTTCATTGGCAACCCAAAGGCATGCAGTTCTAATCCACTAGGTGCTCTGTGGGAGAAAAATAGGCAGTCTCTTCCTGTGCAATTTACTGCCTCTGAAAATCTTCTGGAGGATTCAGCTATGGGTCGATTCCAAATCAATAGCACCCCACAACAACAAATTGTATGTATATGAAAGTATATTTATGTGTGCTTATGTACTGTAGAAAGGCTTCCGGACTTTTTTTCGTGGGTCGTTATGAGTTGTGCTCGACTCAGTAGCAAGCAACAACATATGTTTGACTAGGAAAAAGTTAAGTTTGTGTGTGAGAGTGTATATATTATATATTATTGAGAGAGAGAAGGTGTGTTCATGAAAGAAAAGAAGTATGTATGTGAGAGAGAGGAAAGGGGGTATGAGAGAAAGAAGGGGTGTGTGTGTAGATTGTTTATGTGAGTGAATGTGCATATGTGTCTAAGGAAGAAAAATCATTCTTATGTGTGTGAGAGAGAAAGTGGGGAGAAAGAGTAACACAAGAGAATGTGTGTATTGTGTGTAATAAGATGAAAATTGTTATGTGATCCCAGACACTGACAGAGACAATTTTCCTCTCCTTAGGCAGAGCTTTGTTTAGGCCCAAGTGTCATGCGCTTGTCCTCTAGAACCTGCACAGACTCACAGCTTTGCCCTTATCTGACTTTGTATTTAACCTCTGTAGTCATTTGTGGGCCTTGCCTGGCCTGGATCATGATGGCAGATACAGAAGGCAGGGGATGCTGATGTTTATCACTGTTGTGTGGCACTGGTAATTAATTCACTTTGAGGTCTTCAATACAACAGGATATGGAAAATTATCAAAAAGCCCATGCTAATTTGCAGAATACTTTAGAAAACAGAGCCAAATTATTTGTTTATTTATGTGGAATAGCTACAGTAATCAAATCTATAATGGTAAAAATCCTGATTGCAGGCTCTGGTCGAAATCCCAGTTACTGGATGCAGTTTCCTGGGTAAGGCACTTTATCTCCCAGAGTCTCAGTTTCTATCTGAAATAGGCATGCTAAATTGAGGATTAAGTGAGATATGCAGTTAAAGCATTTGGCACAGTTCCCTGCATACAGAGATCAACAAAAATAAGTGTGCTATCCAGCCTGTCATTTTCCTGTGCCATGCTGTCCCCTCCTTTCCTACCCTCAGCTTCCTGTTGAAGTAGAACCCTCTCACGGTGATCGTGTCTGACTCAGGAGAGAAGATTCTGCTGAAATGTGACTAGTAAGGGGAGGCCCTCATTCTTCCTACTCAGAGTACAATTGCATATCCAGAGTTCAAAAATGGTTTCATATCCTTGCTATTTTAAGTTGTGGAAAATCAGTCCTTCCTTTTCACAGGTCAGAAATCCACGACTGTAGAGTCTTTTCTGAATCCTTAGTGACCCTGTAGGACAGGATAGACTTAATCGTGTTTCCTTAACAGGTGTGGACTGCCTCATCTGGTACATTCAAGCTGCCAACCTTTTGATTAGCAGCCCCTAGCACTTAACCTCCTACACTAATAAGCCCCTAGTAAGGGCTTCTTTGCAGGGCAACTCAGAAACCCAACTCAATGGCATCAAGCTTGAGCCAGCTCTTAGCTGACCCTCCAGCTAGTTTTCAGAGGCTGTAAATCGCACAGAGATTACTCATCCTTCTCCCTTGGAGCTGCTGGTGAATTTGATCTCCTGCCTTTGGGTGGACTGTGCAACTCCTTACCCCCTAGGAAAGCTTTATATTCTTATTAGATACCATGTAGTAGACTGTGACTCATAGCCCCCTATGAACAGTGGATCTGAGCTCTACCTGTCCTGTTCATCCTCCTCATTTCTGCTGTACATGAGGCCATCGTTACAGTCGTGGTGTCAGTGCATCTCATGGTAGTTAAACGTGGGCCCTTCTCTGCTTGTCTCCTTGATTATGACTGCAGTTAGAGAAAGCAACAGGAGTCTGGGTCTTCTGCTGCTGTGTTTTAATGGTAGTATGGATTGGTGATGGGTGTACAACATGGCTGATGTATTTGGTACCACTGAATGGTGCATGTGAATTCACAGATGTACCATGTATGCATACTTGTGTGTGTGTGTGTGTGTGTGTGTGTGTACCCATGTGTAAATAATAGGAAAAAAGAAAGAAAATGAGATTCGACCTCTCATACTCATTGCCATCAAGTTGGGTGTGACCTTCCATTGCACTTCTGGAGGCTGTAAGTCACATGAGGGGAGACGGTCTATCTTCCTCCCTAGGAGCTGCCAGTGCTTCACTACCAGAGAAGAACCGCCTTGCGGTTAAAAGTGTAAATCAGACTACAACACCAGAGCCCCCATGATTAGGCCTCAACTGCAAAAATAAGTAAATTCAAAGGAGTGCAGGAGCACAGCATCATCAAATGGGAAGAACTAGTCAGATAGGACAGCATGTTGTTATTGTTAGGTGCCACTGAGTCAAGTACTACTCATAGCGACCCTCTGAACAGCTGACCTGAACACTGCCTTATCCTGGGCCATTCTCTCATTACAAGAGAAAATTTAAACTTGAAATAATAAAGAAAACTTACCACATGATGAAAAGCAACAGCAAAAAGACTATGATGTGTTTCCTTTAAGTTCTTTTCTAGAAGGATCATTTATGACTATTTTACTCCCCCTTAAGAATCATTAACTACAAAATTCCTTTCTCTAAGGATTCAAAGAAAATATCTTCATGTCATTTCCTTTTAGTTTGCCATACAGTTAGGGTGTGATTACAATTTTCCAGGCTGTGCCTCTTTCATCTGTTTTTAGAGGCTTGGTGGCAAGAGATGTCTTGTGGACTTTAGAATTGGCAAGAGCTGGCTGCTTCTCCCAACCTCTTGACACTGATATATGTTGAGCATTTGACGGGTCATAGAACCTTTCTGAGCCTCAGTTTTCTCTTCCATACCATGAGATTTATGATGTTGTTGTGTCCTGTCAAGTCAGAACTGACCCTACAACAAGTTTCTAAATGCAGTAAATTGCACAAAAGAAGATTGTCCATCCTTCTCCAGCTGGTGGATTCAAACCATGCACCTTTGGGATTGCAGTGCAGCTTCTTGCCACTAAGCCACCAGAGCTCCCTTTTAGGGATTAAAGAACTTTAAAAGATTTCCATGACTTTTAGGCCAATGATGATTGCAATATTTGGGATATGGTAGCTTTTAAATAAATGGTAGCTGTTCTGAGTAGTTGCTTTTTTTTCTTTTTAATGACACTGTTAATCACAACCATCATTGATCTGCCTTGGAGAGCAGTGTATGGTTTTCAGGATATAATTAGATATGTCAGGTCCTCTGTTGTCACAGTTTAACTTTTATCCCTCCTGTTACCTTGTTAAAGGATTAAGAGACTATTTAATAAACAAGAATTTGTATATAACATCAATGCCAAATCACAATTAGTGGCAGTCTTTGTTCGGTGCATAATGGAGGTCAGGAACTGTTTATGCACGACAACAACAGCCCCTGAACAATGCACAGAGAAAATAGTATGCCTTCTTGGCCATTCCTAACATTTCACGTCAAGGTGTTGCATTTAATTAATCTCTAGAAGGTTTAATCTCAGACTTATTAAGAGCATTATTTTGTGAAAGCAAACAAATAGCTCTGCTCCCGGCAACAAACATGTTTATTCCAAATAGTTAATTAAATTGTGTCAGTTCCTGCCCTGGAGCTTTCAGGCTATTCTGTTTTTCTACCCATGTGGACATTTTGTCATCATTCATTTTTATTTCCTCTCTGGTCTTTTTAAAAAGAGGTGCTGAACAGCAGCCCAACCATGTGTATAGTTGGAGCCATTTGCAAAGTTAAATTGGTTAAAGACAGGCCCAGCACTAGTTGTTGAGACAATCTCCTTTTTTTTTTTTTTTTTAATCCATCTGGGATTTTCCAGCAGCATCAAAACAAGGCTGGACAGTTTTGGCGTGGGACATTAACAGCCATAGTAATTGAGGTGTGGGTGGCTCTGGAAGGTCATAAAGGCTGGGAAAGAAGAGGTAGCATAGAGTCTGAGTGCAAGGAGTTCTGATGATTGACTTCCAAAGCTGTTTATCTCCAGTCTTTCCTGCATCTCTCAGATTTGTAAAAATAAGACAAGAAGAAACCAGTTTAAGGCGGCTTAGTTCAGTGGATTAAGCATTCAGAATGTTCAGAATGTCAGTGGTTTGAATGTACCAGCTAGTCCATGGGAAAAAGAGGTAGCGCTCTGCCACTGTAAAGATTCAAACTCAGGCTTTTCACAGAGGAGGACATTGGGATGGCCAAAAGACATAGGAAGAAACGTAAAAAATCACTGGCAATAAGAAAGATGCAAATCAATCTCCATAATAGTCTATGTTTCCTACTGCCAAAGGGGCCCTTTAGAGTAGTAAGAGAAGATCTTCACCCCGAAACCTACAGTGTCCCTTTCCAGCAGGAAGTAGCTAAGAGAATACACCATCCCCTTTTCCTTATGAATCAGGGTGAAGTCTCTCTCAGGGAGGAGTGATAGGGAATGGCAAAGGACACACTGACAAAGGAGATTAATCAGAACTGGCTTTGAGAAGCACTGTGGCAATTGGACAATTAAAACAGACATTCGGGGGCGGGGGAGAAGAACGAACTGGGGAGGAGGGTAGAGAAAACAGTGCAACAATGAATGCATGAAAACCCAAAATCTCTGTAAATGTTCAATAAAATTCATAAAATTTAATAAAACAACAACAACAACAATGAGATACTATTTTACCCCAGGACCTCATGCGCTTGCTGTGGAGGGTCAAGGACTGCAGCCTTCAGTATGGACTGAGGCTCAATGTCAAGAAGACAAAGATTCTCACCACTGGACCAATTGGCAGCGTCAGGATGGATGACGAAGAGATTGAGAGTGTTCACAGCTTCAGTTTGCTCGGCTCCACAGTCAACACTCTTGGCACCAGCAGTCAGGAAATCAAAAAGCATATCTGCTGTTAGGGACCTCTCTAAAGTACTCAGGAGCAACAGTGTCTCTCTGGAGACTAAGGTGTGCCTGATACAGGCCATGGTCTTCGCAATCGCTTGTTATGCATCAGAGAGTTGGACAATGACTAGGGAGGACAGAAGGAGAGTGGATGCTTTTGAGCTGTGGTGCTGGAGAAGGGTACTGAATGTACCATGGACTGCCAGGAAAACAGATTCATCTTGGAGAGGATTAAACCAAGCTACTCCTTGGAGGCAAGGATCCTGGGGCTTCGTCTGACATACTTTGGACATGTTGCCAGGAGGGACGGGTCCTTGGAGAGGGACATCATGCTTGGGAGGGTGGAGGGACGGCACAGGAGGGGAACACCCTCTATGAGATGGATTGACTCGGTGACTGGGGTAATCGGGATGGGTGTGTCAGAGGCAGTGCGGTTGGCGCAGGATAGAGCAGGATTTAGGGTTGTTGTGCATAGGGTCGCTATGAGTCGCAAACGACTCGACGGCACATAACAACAACAACAGCAGTGGGAAGGTTTAGCAGGGCAGCAAGTAGTAAATGTTGGAGAGGACGTGGTAAGATAGGAACTCTTATACATTGTTGGTGGGATTGTAAAATGGAACCACTCTGGAAGGCAGGTAGGCTTTTCCTTGAAAAGCTGAACATAGGAATTCCATATGACCCAGTTATTCCACTGCTTGGAATATATCCTGAGAAAATGATAACTGAGGCATATACAGAGGCTTGTACATCAATGTTCGTAGCTTCATTTTTCATCATACAGAACATGGAAACATGCCAAATTTCTAAACACAATGGGCTGGATTGAGAAATTATGGTATGTTCACGCAATGGAATACTACACAGCACACAGGAGCAGTGGTTTTGAAAATTATTACCTAACATGGGAGGGATTACGCATTATGCTAAGTGACCTAACACAGCTTCATAAGGACAGATACTATATAAGGGCTTTTTTGTGGAATGAGTATGAGGATCCATGGTGGAGGGCTTAATCATAGAGTCACACAATTTGATGGGTGGAGGGAGGGGTGGGTAAAGGAAAGGAGAAAGATACAATGTGAAAAACAATATATATGAACTTGATGAACTTTGTGAACAAGTATAAAATTTTAAAAAATAAAATATGTGAAACAAACAAACAAAAGATTAAAGCTTAAACTTACTGCTGTGGAGTTGGTTCACACTCATCATGATCCTTTATTGGGTTTCTGAGGCTGCACATTTTAATAGAGAAGTGTGCCCATCTTTGTCTTACAGAGCAGCTGATAAATTTGAAACTTCAGAGACACACCATTTGGGTTAGCCAAGTAACACCCTGTGGACAACACCTAAAGACTATAGCCTTTTAAGCCTATGGTGCAGCGCTGTTCTGCCCTACAAGGTTGTTATGATCCAGAATTAACTTGACAGCAATAGGTGTAGATAAGTTTAGGATCTTTAAGAAATATGGAGCCTTCATTTTAGCTTCATGGTTTGGATTTCAGTCCTGTGAGTTTCATGAAGGTGCTGGAAGCAGAGAGACAAATTTATGTCTCTACTTGCTTGATTTTGAGCAATATGGTCAATCAGCATGCGAAAATCTACAGGGAATTCAAAGCCCAAGAACTGTCAACCCTCTGGCAGTACTATTCCAAACGATCAGGACTAAAAAGTAAGGGACTTCAGGTCTCTTCACACCTGTAAGTCCACATGTACAAAGCTAGATTAATGCTGAGTGAAATATCTCAATTACAAAAGGACAGATACTGCATAACACTGTTGTTATAAAACAGAACTGACAAAAGCCTTTGTGGGAAACGAAGAAAAGAACACTGCATTAGAACAGATGAAGGAAAAACTGTTTAAAAGGAATATATGATTAGGCATTATTTGTATGACAATAGTCCAGAATAAGGGGTGCATAACAAAGTGGAGGGGGAGGTATGGAAATTATGCAACAATGAATGAATATGTTTTAGAAAATGAACTGGGGGGAGCATAGGGAGGAAAATGTACAACAATGAATGATTGAAAATCCATGAATAAATATTTTTATAAAAAATGAACTGGGGGAGGGGGAAAGGATGGCGAGGATGTAAAATGTTCAACAATGATTGAATGAAAATCTAACATCTCTGTAAATGTTCATTAAAATCACAATTAAAATAAAATTTTACTGAAAAGAAAAGTAAACAAATTTTTTCTGTAAACTTTCATTAAAACCACAATTTAAAAAATAGGAAGAAAAATAATTTACACAAGGTCAGATATTCTCAAATTAGTCCATAAAGAGACACATACTTGTAAATCAATACTAACAATACTACAGATACTGATGAAGCCGCCTGCTTGGTGGATTTTTGTTTTACTCTTGAGGTAGCTTTCTAACTCAAGGCTGACAATCCATTCACAATGGAAAGCAACACTGCCTGGTCCTGCCTTATCCAGTGATCAATTACAGATCAAACTATTTGCCATCCAGAGGATTTTTCATTTGCTGAGTTTTAGGAGTAGATCAGTAGAACTTTCATCCTAATCTATGTTTTTACTTATGGGTTAGTCTGACTTAGACTTCATTGTTGGGACTGTTCAATGGGCAAATATTTCTTTATTAATTCTGCAGTTGCTTGTCACATGCCTACTATATGCAAGATTCTCTGACATCAAAATACAAATGGCTGAAACAAATGTAATGAGAATGTATCTCCTCACAGGTGTATCTAGCCTCAGAAATTGCTCAATGCCACTATAGGATATAAACAAGATAGTAGATGTTAGCCTAAAGTTGGCTTTTTTAGTCATTATTTTATCTCTCTCTGGTCTCCAGTTACCTAACTATAGACATTTTGTCTTCCAAATCATCAACAGCTGTAGGACTAAGAGAGAAGATATGACTAAAGATAAGAAAACGAGTGCCTCCTACACTGAGCGGTCAGGCTTGAGGGAGACTGGAGCAAAATCCTGGCAAGGTGTAGCCGGAAGAGCCCCGTGATAAAGGCCATAGTTAACAGTTTTGCTATGCTTAATGGATGATGAAAGGAGAAGCTAACTTACATTTGCCCCAAGAAAAACCTTGATGGTTGATTGAGGAAACCAGAGGCTTCTTAAATTTGTGATGCTGAACTGAAACTAGGACTTTTGCTAATTAAGGAATTGTGTTTTGCTGATAATCTGGTTTGGGACTGCTAGACTAAACCTGAACTTGTTTTGTGAGATATTCTTTGCTTCCCTCACTCTCCAACTAATTTCCATAATAAACTCCATTCTCTGTACCACAGCTTTGAGTCAACAACGAGTATATGGACCTCTTGCTGCTGGTGTGGTCCTAGAGGCACCATGGGGCTGGGCTATGGGGCTTTTAAAAAAGTTTTATTTTATAATGGTTTACTTATTTACAAGGTTTGTATACATTGGTTTTCACATTGGATACTTCCCATTTCCTTTACCCACCCCTCCCTCCACCCATCAAATTGTGGGATCCAGTGATTACCCGCTCCCTTCCACCCATACTCAGCTCTCTGCACCCCCCTCCCTGCTTTGGATCCTCATAGGCATAATGCTAGTCATCTTTCTATTTCTACAATAACGGTCTTTTACAGTATTTGTCCTTATGGGGTTGAGTTAGTTCACTTAGCATAATGCTCTCCAGTCCCTCCCAAGTTAGGTTATTGTTGTTGTTGTTAATTGCTGTTGAGATGTAGGCAACTCATAGCAACCCTATGAACGAAGGACCTGAACACTTGTATAACTTTCATTGTTTCTCCAAGTTCATAGGCTTTCCACAGGCAATCTGTTTTTGGAAATGGATGCCACTCCTGCTTCCACCTTATTCTAATTGGAGAGCTCCACCAAACACTGTCCTTGGTAGTCTGTAGGATATTCAATATTCTTCCCCAACACCACAATTCAAAGGCATTGACTCTTCTTCTGTTCGTTCTTTTTAAAAATTTGGCCACTAGACCAGCAGTATTAGAATCATCCAGAAATGTATTAGAAATGCAAATCTCTCTACTTACTCAAAGAAAACCAAAACAAACTCATGTCATAGGTGTTACTCATAGTGACTCATAAGATTTTCAAGGCTGTAATCTTTATGGAAGTATATTGCCTCACCCAAGTTAGGTAGTGAATTTATAAAATAATTTTCCTGCATGCTGTGTACTATTGGCTGTGGGGTTGTTTTTGTTTTGTTTTGGTTTGGTTTTTTTCTGCTTTCTACTCTGGGCTGGTGGAGAGCTGTGCTATTCTCACTCCTTCGGGCCCTTTCAGAAAGATGCTTATGGTTGTGTGCTCTTACATCCTGTTTTCTACTCATTAGACAGATGTCGTTTCATTTTCAAAGAGATGTAATCTAGCATGAGAGTGATAACAACTAAGATTTAGTGAGCACATTGTGATGTAGGCCCTAAGGTAAGCTGGGTTTTTGTATTAACTCTAAACAGCTTTGTGAGTTGGGCAGATTATCTCCATTTTATAGATGGAGAAGTGTAAAAGGAGAGAGAGAGAGAGAGAGAGAGCAGCTTGGAAATGTCTGTGTTTGACCTCCACTAACTTCGCAATGGGGAATTGTCTCCATCAACAATACAAAGCCAATATCAGACATCTCCTCCATGCTCGCATACCTCCCTCTAAGTCCAGCACCAATCCTACTACTCTACTAGGTCAGAAATACATTGCAGTAGCTACAGAGACCTCATAGAACTGTACTCTTAATAATGGGATTTATTAGGGATGTTAATAGTACAATTCAGGTTGGCAGTAGGATGGCCAATTCTCACTCAGGACAGCTTATTAAGTATATTTGCAGGCTCTTGAGCCTTGCAGCTTTAGGTCAGTGTTACAGAACTCTCTTAGTCCTGCCCATTACAGCACCTCCCTTTCCCGATCTTCTCTCTACCTGCAAGTCCTCCAGCAAGCTTGGATGAAGGTTCTTTACCCTATCTCCATGGGACAACAGTCCCAGGTCGGCCAGCTCTCTGTTTCTTCATTGTAGCTGCTGCTTCTTTCCTGTAGGTTCTGGTCTAACTAACACAGGAAGCTCAGGCCTCAAAGGACACATGCTGTGCACTTTGCTTCTTCTTTCTTGCTGGCAGTGAGAACCCCAGATTTCTGCTGTTTATTATGATTATTTATTATGATTATTATTATATATGGGAGCTGTGGTGGCCTAGTGGCTAGAAGCTTCACTGCAGTCCAGACGGCAAACCGTTCAAGGACACCAGCTGCTCCACGGGAGAAAGGTTAGCAATCTGCCATGTGATTAACAGCCTCAGAAAACCCATGGATGGTCAGCTATGGGTCAGTACTGACTCTGGTGCACAATAACAACAACAACATAATATACAGATTATTAATAATCTTCTTTATATAAATACCTGGTGGAATGGTGAAATTAGCCAGTCCTCTTTTGGATAGACTATTTTCATATTTTCACATTCTACCTAGACACATGGTGAAGTCAAAGACGATGGCCTAGAAAGATATTTTTTACATAGATTCACTATTTTTATTGTTATGCATCAGAGAGTTGGACAATGACCAGGGAGGATAGAAGGAGAACTGATGCCTTTGAGCTGTGGTGCTGGAGAAGAGTATTGAGAATACCATGGACTGCTAGGAAAACAAACACATTTGTCCTGGAAAGGGTTAAACCGGGTGGCTCGTTGGAGGCAAGGATTCTGAGGCTCCGTCTAACATACTTTGGACATGTTGTGAGGAGAGACCAGTCCTTAGAGAGGGACATCATGCTTGGGAGGGTGGAGGGACGGCGCAGGAGAGGAAGGCCCTCTATGAGGTGGATTGATTCAGTGACTGGGATAATTGGGATGGGAGTGTCGGAGACAGTGTGATTGGCACAGGACAGAGCGCAGTTTAGGGCTGTTGTACATAGGGTCTCTATGAGTCGCAGGCGACTCGACAGCACATAACAACAAACAACAACAACAGATTCACTATACCACAGGAAATTAAGACACAAAACTATATGACGCAAAGTTATCCAGCTAGTTAAATGGCAGTGCCAGGATTTTTCTGCATTAAAAGATATCATGCTAGTAACATACATTCAATATTTACACATACACTTGCATTTAACTGTTGGTTTAATTATGAGAGACAACACATTGAGAAAATACACCAGGTTGCCAATTTATGTGCCACAGACAGCCTGAAAAACCTCAAGAATATATTGATCTCACATACTTTGTATGTGTTGTTAGGAGGGATGGTCCTTGGAGAAGGGTATCATACTTGGAAAGATAGAATGTTCGTGTAGGAAAGGAAGGCCCTCAACAAGATTGATTGACATGGTGACTGTAGCTGTGGGCTCAAGTATATTGGAGACAATGAAGAGGGTACAAGGTAAGGCTAGGTTCAGGTCCGTTGTCACAGGGTCACTGTGAGTCATAATAGACTTGATAGCATATAACAACAACAGATCTCTAGAGGAAGTAGAATCTCAGTGAGCTGAGTGTTTATCAGAAGTGATAAACACAGGGTCCCCCATTGGGATTGAAGGAACTCGCATAGATTAGGAGAAACAGAAAGAACATCCTTGTTGGTGAATATTGTGCATGTGGCAGTGGAGGCAGGAATAATGGTGTGACCTGAGCAGGTGATCATTAGACTGGGGGAGGGGGGGTAACAACCACAGGACTGCCAGTGTATTGAGGGACTTGAATTGCAAGCCACTGTTATAAAATCACAAAAGGGGAAAATGATTTGACGAAGGCCCTGGCAGCCAACAGAATCCTATAGATAGTGGGGTTCCTCAAGGTGGCAGATCCCCCATTGTCAAGATGGAAACTCCTTTGTTTAGTGAGATTGTTGTTGTTATGTGCCATAAGGTCACTTGCAACTCATAGAAACCCTATATACAACAGCCCTAAATCCTACACTGTCCTGTGCCAATCTTATTGTCTCTGATACACCTACCCACAATACCTCAGTCACTGAATCAACCTATACCATCAAGTGGCTTCCTCTCTTATGCTGTCCCTCCACCCTTCCAAGCATGACGTCCCTCTCCAAGGAGTGGTCCTTCATTGCAACATGTCCAAATTATATCAGATGGAACTTCAGAATCCTTATCTCCAAGGAGCAGCCCGGTTTCTCCCTATCTATGTTGAACTTGTTTGTTCTCCTAGCAGTTTATGGTATAGTCAATACTCTTCTCCAGCACCACAGCTCAAAGGCATAAATTCTTCTATCATTTCTAGCCATTGTCCAGCTTTCTGACACATAGCAAGTAATTGCAAAGATCATGGTCTGTATCAGACACACCTTAGTCTCCAGGTGGACATCGTTGCTCTTTCAATACTTTGGAGAGATCTCTGTCAAACTTTCCCAGTGTAGCTTGTCTTTTAACTTCCTGGCTCTTGGTACCAAGAGTGTTAATTGTGGAGTCAAGCAATCTAAAGCTGTTAACAATCTCAATATCTTCATGATCTATCATGATGCTGCCAATTGGCCCAGTGGTAAGAATCTTTGTCCTGTTGATGTTTAGCTTCAATCTGTATTGAAGGTTGCAGTCCTTGACCTTCTTTAGCAAGAGCTTCAGGTCCTCCCTAGTTTCAGCAAGCAAGGTTCTGTCATCTGCATAGCGCAAAATGTTGATGAATCTACCTCCAATCCTGATACCACATTTCTCCTCATACAGCACAGCCCCCCGGATGATCTGTTCTGCATGTAGATTGAACAGGTATGGAGATAGGGCACATCCCTGGTGTACATTCTTCCCAATTTTGAACCGTGCAGTATTTCCTTGCTCTGAGATTAGGGGCCTGAAACGTACCCATTGTTATTCTATACCCTCAGCAGCCTACATTTGAGAGAAGATACTTTGAGTAGTTAGAAATCAGTACCCAGCAACCAGACTGCCTACACTTGTGTTCTACTTCTGCTGCTTTCTAGTTACATGATCTGGGAGTGAGTCGGTTTTCCTGTGCCTCAGTTTATCTTTTCATTCTGAATTGTAGACTAGAATAATAGCATGATGCTCTGTGGACTCCTGTAAGAATTTAAAGTACCCAGTGTGCGGTGTGAGGAGCTCTGGTGAAACAGTGCATAAATGATTTGGCCCTTAATGTAAAGGTTGGTGGTTTTAATCAGCCAGTGGCTCCACAGGAAAAAGATGGACAGACTCCCATACAGACTTATAGCTCTGGAGAAGCCAGGGAGGGACACTGTGAGTCGGATCTGATTTGACAACGGTGGATTTAGCCCTGCTGGCACAGTGCTGCCTCCTGAAAGCTCTAAGCTGCTAAGTGAAAGGTCAACACCTTGAAACCAGCAGTTGCTCCTTGGAAGAAGGACATGATAGTCGGCTTCCACTAAGGTTTATAGCCTTGGATGCGATGTTAAATCAAAGTCATATTTTTTTAATATTTTTTTAAATTTTATTATTTGTGCGTGTGCGTGTACCATCAAATCAGATCTGACTGGTACAGGAGGAGATTGTCCCTCCTTTCCCGGCACAGCATCTGGTGGATCCGAACCGTGCGCCTCTGGGATTGCAGTGCAGCTTCTTGCCACTAGGCCACCAGAGCTCCCCAACAAAGTCATATTTTTAAAACATTTTTAAAATATATTTATATCCTTGGATACCTTATCAGGTAGGGCTAGTATTAGTACATGGAACACATGTGTATGTGTTAAAAGTCATTTGTGTTATTGCCATCATCATTGTTGAGCCAAATTCCAAAGTTGCCAAGGAAGATAAAGCTTAAAGTACAGGCATTGGATGGAACCATGTTTTACTCATATGCCGTTGTTGTAAAAGACCATCAAGTTGGAACCAACTCACAGCTGACCTTCTGGTGGATATCCAAAGGCAGTAAATTGCACAAAAGGAGATTGCCCATCCTTCTCTCATCGAGCAGTTTGTAGATTCGAACTCCTTGCCTTTGGATTGATAGGGCATCTCCTTACCACTAAGCCACCAGAGTTCCATTTACTCATATAGGGGAGAACAAAAGTAAATTCAACTTCAGTATTGGCTTTAGTCTCCCATGATCAGCTAGCTGGTTACCACAGGGCCTGGAGGCAGCACAAGGGTGCTGCTCTGAGTGCATTCCTTTCGTGCTGCAGAAGAAGGAGTCCATTCCCTCCAGATGGGAGCAGATACAGCAGTGATATTGGGCAGGTGCTGTGTGACATGTGCACATAGCAGAGAAGGACAATTTACTGTGTGCTTAGAACAGGGAGAAGGAAGAAATTCAAATGGAGGGAGGCCAATGTCCAGCCTCCACTATCAAGAATACTCTGGCCCCTGATTTGGCTATATGCATGGGAACACTCAAAGTTTCACGACCACTGCTTTCCCACTTTCCCTACAACTACCATCTTTCTTATCACCTTTAGCTCTAAGACTTGAGTGTTATGACAGTGTGCAGAGAATGACATGCTGAAGAGTGTGCAGTTTTTACTCTATAACTCTTGTCCCTCTATTTTTCAGACATCAAAGGTCATTAGCTTTACTAAAGAGTGACAGCCCTCCAAATGCAAGTGGCCCAGCTGCTCCACTATGGAGAACTTAATTGAGCTGCTTTACTACGAGATTAATAATGTAGGTGTGCTTCCCTTTATACGGCCAGTCTCATTAAGGAGAGATCTGTGGGGCTGGCCTGTGGTTCCAGCCTTCTCTGGCATCTGCACCTTAGGAGTGGTGTGACCCAGTGGGGGGAGGCCAGGGTGAGGTGTGATGGCTGTACATTGAAGCCCCTGTCCCAGTGGTCCTGGTGGGCATCAAGCAATAATAAGTCGTATTTCCTCCTCACCCAGTGCAGGAGACAGGAAGCTCCAAATTGGACTCCAATTAAAGCTGAAGGAACAATGGTTCCTCCTTAGGCTGGCGGTCTGGCCAGGTCTAAGGAGTTGTCACGCAGTCTTTGAAAATAATTACTGTTGTAGCACCAACGCCTCAGAAGTCAGGATCCTGACAATATACCACAAACAAATGTGTGTTTCTCCTTCCTTACAAGGTTCACTGCCCTTAATCGCTACCCGGCTTCATTAAGGGGCAATTAATTTTTCGACTCCATTTAAAAAGGCAGTAATTATAAGGCGAGGACAAAAAGCCCATGGTTAAACGTAATCAGAATGGATGTAAAAGGTGCTCGCTGGCAGATTAAAGAGGGAGGGAGAATATCTTGCATCCTGAGCAGGAGAGAGTTTTTCTCTTACCTTTGCCTTTCTTGGATCCTAGCTGCCTCAGCTTGTTGTATGTAGGGTCAGGCAAGAGACAAAGACTCCATTTCCCTTTCCACGTTACCATGGGCAGATTACAAGACCCACCTCCCCGCAAGCCTTTGGTTCTGAGGTCTCAGTCAGTGGGCTTTCTCCTGATATCATTGTGGACCTCAAAGCTCATCAGTTAGTATCGAGAGTGGTGCTCTTGGCTTCCCAAAGACACCAGACCCTTTGCCACAGTTTCCTAGTGCTGCTAAAACAAAAATACTACAAGCGGGTGGTTTTAAAGAACACAATTATTGGCTTCACAGTTTTATAGCCTAAAACTGTGAAGCCAGGGCTATAGCAGGGTGTGCTTCCTGTGTGAGGGCCTCTAGGCTAGTGATGCTTGCCCCGGTTTCATTCAACTTCCATAGTTCTGGGCATGTCCTGGTGTTCCTTGGCTTGTTGGGGGATCCTCACGTGCTGTTCTTCTTAGTGTGTGCCTCCTTATGTCTGTTTTTTCTTATAAAGCACCATGCAGAAGGCATTAAGATTGAGTAGGAAGATACCCTTTTGTATAACCTAACAAAAGGAACACTATATTTTCAAACAAGGTCGTAGTCACAGGTGGTTTAGGACTTCGGGATACCTTGTGGAGGGAACACATTTTAATCTGTAACTTCCCTTCTTTTGGATTTTTCGCAGAAACGGAAGCTTGTATTCCAGCATTGTCCTGTTCCCACATTCGGGCATTCACTCACTATTCATTACACATGTCTCTAGAGCATGCTGGGCACTCTGCTAGCTTCTTAGGATAAGGTGGTGAGCATAACAAGGACTGTGTACTCCTGGAGTTTATTTTATGGTCCGATTAAAGAGTTAGAAGTTATGGACGTAAGCCAAATTAATAATTACAAGCTGTGCTGCACGCTACTTAAAATATTTTTAGTTTGAGGGCAACAGGTTTTGTTTTGGTTCCTGATGCCTCTAAGGAAGTCATGGAAAGTAAATGGGGAAAGGGAAGGAATATTTTCATCTAGGGAAGAGGATGTGCAAACACCCTGAGACAGAAATGCTAGGACACAGAGCTGGAGAGGGTGAGTGTCACAGGATAAAAACAAGCTCTGAAGATGTCTGTTCTCTGTCAGTCTTCCTTATTCATTGCTCAACTTTCAAATGCATAGAAAACAATTGAAAATTTCATGGCATGGATCCTTAAACTGACATTGTTGTTCTTTAGCAGTTTTGAGAAGTCTTTGACAGCAGATTTTCCCAATGCAGCATGCCTTTTGATTGTAATGAACGTGATAAAACAAATTGTGTATGAATGGTTCGATGAAAACCAATTTGCTCTGTAAACTTGCACTCAAATCACAACAATAATAAGCACATATGCTGAGTAGGCTTTCCCCCCCACATCTATAAAATAAGAGTTGTGTTCCCTTCTTTCTTATCTATTGTTTAGAGAGATTATGAGTGTAAAATTATGGAATAGCTTTACATGTGACTGAATTCATTGCACAATTGTATTAATTGAGACCCACCAATGTACCATACTTTTGCTTTAGTGGTAAAAAGTCAAGGCTGGTATCATTCTTATCAACTTCATAAAGCCCTTTAATGCTGGTACTGTGGGATGACAGGGATTCTGGTCTGATATTTCTGTATAGCTCCTTTTTTTTCATAATGTACCCTTGCAGGGTATTCTGTATGCATGTTAGCTTGCTTGCTTGCTTACTTGTGCTATGTATATGTGTTTCTCTCACACATACACACAATATTAATACAAAGTTGGAATCCTTCTGTGTAATAGAATGTAGTTGTTAGAGCTTGAATTTCAGTGTCAGATTGACTTGATATTCTGGCTGTAATCATCACTGGAGGAACCCTGGGGTCTTAGTGAACCACTTGGATGTTAATGGTTCAAACCCACCAGCTCCTTCACGGTATAAAGACACGAAAAGCTGCTTTCATAAAGATCTCCAGCCGTGGAAACACTATGGGTCAGTTTTGCTCCATTCTGTAGAGTTATCATGAATCAGCATGGACTCAGTAGCACGAGCCTGGGTTCTCTTAGCTACTAGCCAGCTTAGAACTCATGACATTTAACCAACTCACAGTGAATCTCCCATAGATTTTCAGAGATTGAAAATCACATGGGAGATTACCCATTGTTCTCCGTCAGAGCTGTTGGTGGATTTGAACCAGCAGAGACACCGCCTTTGGGTATATTGGTGCAACTCCCTACCTACTACGCCACCAGAGCTTCCTAATTACTAGCCATGTAGCTTTGCAAAATCGTTTCTTTGCTGAAAAATGGAAGTTATATAATCTAGGTAATTGCTGTTGTCTGGGTCAACAGTACAATCTGTGTGATGCCTGTGAAGTCTCGTGTATCCTTCTTCCCTGTTCTTTTCTGCATTTCAACTTCATTTTCCCCAGGGCAGATGGGTATTCTCTATGTAGGAAGAAAGAGGTCCTCTGGCAGCTTCACTGAGTAACCAGCCTGTAGAAGGATGTTCTCTTCTTGCTACAATTTGAATGATCTCCAATGTAGATTACCGTTGGCTGTGTTTACTGCACGTGTCCATCCCTTGGACCAATTAACCGTGATCCTGGGATCTACGCTGTTGTGTTTGGCAGCCCCCCATTGCCCGACTCGATTTGGGTGGAGGGCGGCGCAGGTTCTCATTTAGAGCATAGGGAGGTTTAGCAGACACACAGGTATTAGGAAAATTTCTGATTTAGGTCTAAGAGTCTAACTCAGGCTCAACTTTCTGGCAGATTTGCCCCGTTCCATACAGAGCTCTGGGGGTTGGCTCACTGTAATTTGACTAGGAACTAGCCCTTCCAGGAGTCCCAAATTGTACTCAGTCTTGGAGCTAATGAACTGCTTTGCTATTTCTCTCTGTCTCTGAGTTGAATCCAGTGGGCAGTGACCCAACGCCCAAGTGATTTGTGGGCCCAGAGGAGGAGGGGAGAGACTGATTATGGAGTCAGCAATTACTTTGCCCAGGCTCATGCCTGGCAGGGCCTTATCTTTATTTATAGCTGGCTGAGCCTCCCAGAGCCCAATTTCTGCCCTTGAGTGACTAGTGCACTGCAGTTTTAGTTCATAAAACACTGTTTGTTTATAATCCTTAACGGATTCTGTTTTATTAAAAGAGAAGGCTCCATCCAGATCATAAATAAAGTTAACTGGTTAAGTTTTAGTTTATATTCATGGTGAGTATGGAATGGATGGGAGACTCACCATGAAATTATGCACACTCATGACCCGATTTTATTTAATAAAAACATCTTAAAAGTCTCTGAAGCCTGGACAAAACATTTTTTAATGGGGGGAATATTAGATCCTAAAAATCAGCTTTGTTGCTGAGGGTTTTGTTGGTTTTGTTTTAGTGTCTTTTTGTTTTGCTTTGTTTCTTTGTGGGCTTGTGTAGCATGTCTTTGTGTACAGATCCATGGTTTTGTGGATGAAACTTGAGTAGAGCTAGGTCGATTTCTGTATGAATGAGAGAAAAGGAAAGAGAGGGACAGAGACAGAGAGATTTTAGCCCAGTTGAATGAGAAAGGCTTAATGAAGTAAGTGATTTGGAGCTGAATCTTGAAAGTAGGTAAGAATTCGATAAAGACAAATCAGAAGCAAAAGGGGAGAAAGTCAGACTCACTATGATATGAAAAGGTTGAATTGTTTTAGGGTGACAGAACCACAGGATCTTAAGCAGCATAAAAGGATATACAAGAATCTTGACTCAAGGACCTCAAGTTGCTGGTTTTAGAGTAGTTTGAAAAGTCAGTAAGGAACAACTGATATATTTCTTTCTTCCTGTTTTGAGTTGAGGACAATCATGCTAGGATTTACCGTTGATACTCATCAGACAGACCCACTGCTTCCCCAGAAACTGTTCTACCCCTACTCTAGCTAGTACCTTTCCTGAACCCTGACGGATATCCCAATACTGAGCTCCAGTATCATTCCTCCCTCACCCTCACCCTCTTCCTCCTCTTCCCCTTCTTTCAGGTCTTCTTCGTGTTTGCTATATGCCCCAGGCAGCAGAGATACCAGTCTGTGTGAAAGTTAGATCTTGGAGGAGAAAGGGGTTCTCTCTCTCTCTTTCTCCCCCTCTCCCTCTCTTTCCCTCCTTCTCTCCCTCTCCATTGAATGGGCCCAGGTCCCTTTCCCAAGACTTGCAGTTGCTTCCAGGGTTTCCAAATAAACTTTGCCGAATAGTGCTGAACAGTGCTCGGAACAGTTGCTTGAGCTCTTCCTAAAGCTGCCTGATGACTTCAGGCGGGAGAAAAAGGACAGTCTCTCCTATGAGATTTACAGCTTTGGAAACTTGCTGGAGGGGCAATGAGTTCAGTAAAGCAACTTTGGGGAGAGAAAAAGAAGTCAGGGAGTTAGAGTGAAGTTTTAAAAGGCAAGAAAATGACACTGATTCCCGGGAAAGTATCTACATTCCCCTCTCCTTCATCTTTCCCTTCTCTCCTCTTTTTCCTTCTCTCGCTTCCATCTTTCCATCATTCCAACAAATAAGTCTAGTCTTTTATATCCTTGGTATTTGGGATAGAATTACCTATTTTCTCCTATGAGGGACTTAGAAGGATTTCTTGGCAAAGAAAGATGACACCCTTAACATCATAATTATTCATGAACATTAATGAAAGGGTGACAATTAATTGGCATATGTGTTGAGTCTCCTCACCCTGTGCCCATGGCCACCTGCACCGATCAATCACAAGTCACTGCCCTGTAGAGTGAACTCTGACCTAGTGATAAGAAGCTGCGGCTGCATTCCCAAAGGCACACCCATCATGTAGGAGAAAGATGGGTAATCTTCTCTCATGAGATTTACAGGAAGGTCAGCTATGGGTCAGTTCCAACTCGATGGTAAGAAATGGCAATAACAACCCTGTAGAGTGCAGACGATATATCCGAACCATTCTTGATCCAGGGCTCTGGGCAGCACCAGAGTTGGCTCCTGTGCCCATTCCTGCATGTCTGACACTGACTTCTTCCATGTAAGTCTTCCCAGTGTATCTCGAGGGCCAGACTCTCCCATCTCACCCACCACACTCCTCCCCATCATTTTTATGTCTGCCCAGCCTTTCCCATACTCACTCAAAGCTGAAAAGACAGAGCGGTCCCAACTTAACATTGGCAGGGATATTTTTGGGGTTTGAAAGTAGAGGTGGTAGCAAGCAAGGTTATAAGCCAAACTAAGGCTGTCGTAAAAAGAAACCTGGCTCGGAGACAGATGCCCTGGATCCTGCTCTGGGCTTACCATTTGCTAACTGGGACCAGGGGGAATTTAGTTAACCTTTCTGGGTCTAGATCTCTTCATCATTAACGTGAAAATTTGGATGAAGTGGATTCTTGGGTCCCTTCCAGCTCTGCCATTCTATAATCTAATTAATTAAACATTACTTTTTAAAATTGAAGAAATGGAGTTCCAGTCTTTACTTTTGGTGATGGAGGGAATAACAGGGGAAAGAGGTAAAGCAGGTTTTATTTCTTGTTAGCATGTGTGTATGAACGCTGTCGTCCATAATTGAGCAGAACTCAGGATTCAGCCTCCATTTAAACCTTTGTTGTCCTTATCACATCTCTGGGGCTCTTCGTTGTCCAGGTCCCTGAAACTGGCCCAATTTGCACATTCCTGAATGTGGTGGCAGTCCCTGGGACTGTGGATGAACAGCCTGGCTCACCTCCACACCAATCTGTGCTACTTGTCCATTATCTGGAGTTTCTTACTGTCTTTGAATGGTTACTCCTGACCAGCCCTGATTCAGGGTTTCTGGGGTGAATCCACCCCTGAGAAGGAACCACTGCAGACATTGACATGGTCTGTGGGGAGGTGGCCGCAGGCCAGTCAGCTCCTCCCTACGGAGGCCTGTTTGCTCTACTCTCAGTGTTTGCTCGGTGGTTCATACATCAATATTTGCTTGGAAGGGCATTTGGCATGGAGTCGGGCCCTGGGACGCCGGCAGATAGATTGCCTTCTCTCTCAGCGTTCTTCATTTTCTTGGCAGGGATGGAGGGGGGGGTTACTAGGTGCTGACAAGAACCTGGAAAGGAAGCCTCCGCTTTTCCCATAAGCACCTCGGTCTCACAGTTTGGCAGCATGTGATGTTGTCAGTGCCTCGGGTTGTCCCATCACTAATCATTTCACGGTGTGTTCCACTCACCCCACTTTGCAGAGTTGTGTTCCTTATTATTCATGTTCATTTTCACCACCAGACTGGGAGTCCCTGGGGTTTGTGCTGGTGCTTGGAGAAGTTCACCTTAGAAGCTGAGAGTGTGGACCTTGCAGCAGCCTGGAATTTTGCTCTCTCTGGCGAGCCGTACACCCTGGGTGAGCACTCTGACCCATCTGGGAAATGAGGTGAACGATGGTAGAAGAACTTACAGATTAGCTAACATCGCACATGCAAAGGTGTTAGAAGAACGCTGCCTGCAGACTAATGCTCAGTCAAGACTGGATCTTCTCCATCATTGCTTTTCTCATCTAACAAATCCAGTAATTCTTAGGTCCTTCTGCCTTTCCCAGGTAAATTATATATTTCTCCAAGGCAATGACTTTACCTTATATTTCTTTGGGAGTTCCATTGGCCTTCTCCTCATAGCACAGTTTCAAGGCACGTGGTTCAAGGCCACCAGCTGCTCTGCAGAAGGGTGGGCAGTCTCCTCCCATGTGACTGTTTCTGTAAACCTGCCAGAGGGTCAGCTGTGGGTCAGTTCTGACTTGATAGTACACAACAACAACAGCAACAATAGCACAGTCCTTTCGCCAAAGTCTCCTGTGAGAAAGGACTGTGCTTCATAGCCCTGGGCAGCAGTTATCAGTTGGTGTTGGGTCAGTACCAGCTCATTGTGACCTTAGGAGCAACTGAGTGACACGCTGGCCAGTGCTGCACCATCTTCATGGTTGTCCGTGTGTGAGTCCCTTTTTGTGGCTCTCATGACAGTCATTGAGGGCTTCTCTTATTTTTGCTGATTTTCACTGTATCAAAGTGCTGTCCTTTTCTAGTAAGTGATCTTTTCTGATTGTATGTCCGAAGTGAGTAAGTCAGAGATACGCCCTCCCTGCTTCTAAGGAGCATTCAGATTGTATTTCTTTGAAGCAAGCATGTTAATTGTTCCGGCAGGTACTGTATTCCTTGCCATTAGCATAGTTTCCATGTGTCCATTCTCTTTTTTTACTTTATCCCAGTTTTGCACGCACTACCCACAAGAAAACATCTAGTGACGGACGACTTGTCCTTGCTCTTGGGAATAAGTTTGCTAGTGAAAATAGAATAAGAGACATTCTGTCTGAGAATGCTTTGTTAAACTGGAGAGTGAGTCTGGGAAGGTTTCTAGGAAAGGAAGGAGGCAGCTGGGGCAGAATTTCTCCATTTCAATCAGCTGCGAAGAACGTGTTAATTAGAATGATTACTTGAAAAGTTGGGCAGAGTTCCCTTATGACAGTGTCATTTATGACCATTGCCAGTGTGAAGTACTTTCTGGACTTGGAGGTGGGGGACAGTTCACAGCAGGCATAGCAGGAATTTGGCATATCCCTAGATGTTCCCATGCAGTGATTCCTCCAGAAAGGCAGTGGATAGCAGAGCATTGCTGCAGCGAAAGAAAGGACAAGATTTTTCAGTTCCAGAGAACAAGACTAAGTCATAGAAGTAAGGATCGAATAGTAAAAAAAACTGGAGCAATTCCTGTGTGCCAGGATCTGCCATAAGCATTTTATGCACATTATTTTAATCTTTTCAGCAATTCTGTATGGCAAATATTTTGGATCATGTTTCCTTGACACACAGCCTGGTCCATGGATTCTTGTGCTAGTAATTTTTTTTTGTGCTAGTAATTTTTGAGGGATGCACTAAGAAGAAAACTTTAAGTTCAGCATAAGATATTGTTGTTGCTTGATACCATCCATTCAACTATAACCCATAAAGCCCATATGACCAACAGTTTAGAATATTACCCTATCCTCACTCGTAATCTCTGCTGTTCTGAAGCTCATTGTTGCAGTCACTATCAATTCCTATTGTTTTTCTTAGCTCGAGCAAAGTTGCAATGCATGCAAAGTCTAAAAAAGTAAAATATACCTCAAACGCATTGCTGTTGAGCCATAAGCAATTCATAGTTGACCCTTTAGTGAATTTCAGAGGCTGTAAATCGCACAAGAGAAGGTTGACTACTTTTCTCCTATGGAACAATTGGTAGATTTGAACCACTTGCCTTTGGGTTGCCCCCAAAACTCCTTCTTCATTAGGCCACCAGAACTCACTAGGAAAAGTCTCTTTTTTGGGAGGGAGCGGGTGTCAAGTTGGAACTGGCTCATAGTTGCCCCTCCAGCAAGTTTTTCAGAGGCTGTAAATCACCCAGGAAGAGGTTGCCCATCTTTCTCTTGTGGAGCAGCTGGTGTATTTGAACTGCCTGGATTTGTGTTGGAAGGTAGGAACCATTAAGACAAGACTCATGGAGGTCAGGGAAGAAGCTTGAGAACTAAGACCTGACTCTGAATTAGTCATAAAGTATAAAGCATTTATGCCATGCGAAAAAGCTGTTTTAGCACCAACTGTAGACAATTCAGGAATGTTGGTCACCTGCATGACTGGATGGGAGCCTGGTAAGGATGTGTCTAGGGTGTTGCATTGTGCTGCAGGAAGCAGTTTAAAGGTAATCAGAGCTGTCACTTCCCAGGGCCTCTGACATCAGCATTACCTCACCTAGTGCTGGTGGGGGTAGGAATGGGGAATGGGTAAGAGGAGCAAGCCAGGAAGAGCCCCTGGTAGAGGGTAACCTGGAATAATGCTGAGCAGAGAGGGTGGTCTGACTACAAGAGAAGGCTAATGAGAGGAGAGACTTGAACTGATCAGAGAAGGCGAAGAGAGTCAGTTACCAGCCCCCTGAGGCCTCCTCAGGGAGCTTGCCAGAAATAGATACCCTTCTCCTGCCTCCCACTTTGAAGCAAGCTGTTTTCTCATGCACTCTGTGTGTGCGTGTGAGCACGCGTGTGTTTGTGTGTGTGTGTATGTGAGAGAGAGAGAGAGAGGAGACAAGAGAGAGGAAAGAAGAGGGGAGGGGAGGGGAGGTGAGGAGAGGAGAGGAGAGGAGAGGAGGAAAGGATGTTCATTTAAATCTACTCACTAAGTAAGTGATGTCTTTCAAGTTCCTGCCCCATTCACAGGGTCAATCAAGGTGAGTCTCCTATCCTTTTGAAAGCCCTGGCAATCTGAAATGGAGTGATTTTCAGAAAACTAAACTTGCAAGTGAATTTGGCCAGAAGCCAGGAGCCATGCAACTCATAAATAATCCTGTCTTTTAGGGAAGCATCCTGGGTAAGAAGCAGATAGGATAGTCTGGACCCGAGGGCCCAGAGAGTGCAAAAATGGATCCTGGGGTCTCTGGATTGAATTTTGGACTGCAGCAGCTCAGCTCTGAGTTAAAGATCATCTCCTCCCAGTCAGAAAAAAAAACCCAAAAAACCCCTGGCTCATTCTGCACAGGAGAAAGCTGAGACTAGCCTCTGATTCAGGGATTAGGATTGTTTTTAGGATTTGATAGGAAAGGTCAAGGGGTTACCATCTCTAACCTTTTAGACTGTCGAATTAGAAAAACCTTCCATGGCATTGTTGACATGTAGGCAGCTCTGACCTGCAAGTGGACTACTCTGTTTCCTGCCATTTCAGTGAGTGATGAAGAAGGTCAGATGATGGTCCAGGGTCATAGATGTGGTGACACCAAAGTGTTGGTGCTCCTCATTCAGTCTAGCAAGAGCAGGGAGGCACCTTCAGTTTGGCAAAAGGGAGCCTGTTTAAGAATTTAGATAGAGTTGATTTGAATGTCCGGGTGTTGGTGCAAAGTTAGAACTTGGTTTACAAAACCTATACTTAGACTAAAAAGCAGTCCTCAGAACATAGCAAGGGAACTGCATGGTTCAAAATAAGGAAAGGAAGCATCAGCGATGTATCCTGTCTCCATACCCTTTCAACCTATATTCAGAAAAGACCATTGAGGAAGGAGGGCTTTATGAGGAGTGTGGCTTCAAATTGGAAGAAGTCTCATTAATAATCTATGATATGCAGATGACACAGCCTTGCTTGCTGAAACTGAAGAAGACCTGAAGCACTTGCTGCAAAAGGTCAAGGACTGTAGTCTTTAATATGGATTAAAGCTTAACATCAGAAGACAAAGATTCTCACCTCTGGGCCAATTTGGCAGCACCATATTAGATGGAGAAGAGATTGAGGTTGTTAGCAATTACAGCTTGCTCAGATCTACAATCAACAACTCTTAACACTAGCAGTCAGGAAATCAAAAGACAAATTGTACTGGAAAAATCACGTGTGTCTAATCCAGGCTATGATCTTCTCAATTATTTGTTGTGCTTCAGAGAGTTGGACAATGATCAAGGATGACAGAAGAATAGATAGCTTTGAGTTTTGGTGCTCGAGAAGAGTCTTGAACATTTCATGGACTGCCAAAAAAACAAAAAGGTCTGTTTGGAGAGGGTGAACCCACATCTCTCCTTGGAGGCACGTGACCAGGAGAGACCAGTTCTTGGAGAAGGATATCATGCTTGGAAGGGTGGACAGACAGCACAGGAGAGGAAGACCTAGGATAGGAAGGATTGAGTCAGTAACTGGGGCATTGGAGGTTGGTGTGTTGGAGTTAGTGAGACTGGCTCAGGACAAGGCAGACTTTAGAGCTGCTGTACATAGGGTCGCTATACATCGCAGGCAACACAATGGCACGTAACAACCATAACATTCTAGGACAGGTTTGGAAGCAAGAGTGTCATCCACTTCCTAAATAGCATGCCTCCAAAAACTCTGTGAACTTGGATAAATATTGATAGTTGTAGTGGGACTTTAGGGTTTTTGTTTAAAGGGTAGCTATGACTCATGCTCGACTCGAAGGCAATCAACAACAACAAAAACAATTTCCTTTTCAACTCTTTTGTATTTAGGCTCCAGTATTTAGACTTGGGGAGCTCTGGTGGTCTAGTGCATAGGGAGTTGTGCTGCTAATCCAAAGGCAGACAGTTTGAATTCAACAGCTGTTCCTTGGGAGTAAGATGGGCAATCTACCATGTGATTTACAACCTCTTTTTTTAATTGTGATTTTATTATAAGTTTATAAAGAACTTGGATTTCCATTCCTTCATTGTTACACATTTTCCTCCCTGCCCCTTCCAGTTATTTTTGGGGTTTTTGGGGGGGGGTTTGGTTGTTTTTTGTGTTTTTTTTTTGCTTTTGCTTTTTTCTTTGGAAAAAAAGTTTTTTTCATTGTTATACAGTCCCCACCACCACCACCCGCCCCAGACCACTTTACTATGCAAATTTTATTCTGGACTTTTTCCATAAAAATAATACCTAATCATATATTCCTCTTATCATTTAAAACCTCTTTTAAGACCTTTTTAAAACTCAGCTCTGAGTAAGTTCCCAGTTTCACAGCAGTGTTGTTAGTGTTGTTTAGGTTTGTCCCTGGCGTTTCAATCCTATATTCTGTGCTGCTGCTTCTGTTGTGTCCTAGTTGGTGTGAACTACTTTGGAGGAACAACGCAGAGGGTTAGTTACCTCTGCACCGGTGCCCCATTCCCTCAGGCTGGGTTGTGACTGTGATATTCCCCTCTCAAGTTTATTGGAAAGTTGCCAGTCAACTTTATTTTTAATTATTTCCATCTGATGTTCAGGCCCTTTTCTTACTGTGCAAAATTTTATTTCAGAAAGTGTGTTTACATTTCCCTGTTTGGGATACACACAAATGCTTCATCCAGCTCTCCTTCCAGTCTCCAGAAGGTAGAGTGAATCTGTGCCCTTTTAAAACAGCCTTCCAGAGAGTACTCCTTAAGGCCAGGCTCTACCACTGGCAATCGTTTCCACGTTACTACATGCGGAGACCCTATAGGTGTTGACTGCAGTATTTTGACACTCCTGTGCAGGGAGAAGTGATGGAGGGTGCTCACAACCAAGGTGCAGGAGAACAAGGTAGACCAGTGAGACAGAATCAAAGACAGCCTGGAGAGGACAGCAATGAAGAAGATAAGAAAAATCAAGATGACACCCAAGGTCAGCAGCCACCTCAATGTCAATAACGTCACAACTTCAATTACCAACTCAGAGGCCCAGAAAACCCTAAACCACAAGATGGCAAAGAGACAAAAGCAGCCGATCCACCAGCTGAGACTTCGTCTGTTCCCAAGGCTGAGCAGGGTAAGGCTGAGTAAACGCCGGCTTGCCGTCTCTACCATCATCCCGTTTAGTCATCCAACAAGAAGAAATGAATATGGAATTCCAGCATTAAGAGATGAACAAAAGATTGGAGCTGAAGACCTTAAGTGCTTGCTTTTTGCCTGTGACCAGATAACTAGAACTATCTGTATCATCCATGTAGCATGGGGATTTTATTCTTTTTACCTATAAAGACATCTCTTTTTTGGTAATATGGTTGGGGTTTTTTTTGTTTGTTTATTTTTAATGCCTGGATTTTCTCAGGGTTTTTACACTTTTAAAGATTATTATTAAATTGTTTCATATCTGGTCAAGCTAAGAGCTTAAGACCATTTTTTAATTGTAATGAAAGTTTAAAACTTGATTTTTTTAAAGAAAAGTCAACAAAACAGCAAGTACCTATTAATAAAGTCCTTCAATAATTTTTTTAAATAATCCCAACCAAACACACCAGCCTCCCAGTCCAGCCGAGTTGGACAGACAGAGTACGGGAGGACCCTAGAAGGCCAAAGCTGGGAGTGAGTCCAGAGATCTTAGACATTGTCTAGTCCAGCCATTTTCCAATTTACAAGCTTTTAAAAATGTTCAGATATGTTTTGTCTGTGTCCCCCAGAAAGAGATACATATGCTTCATGTCATGACCCATAGACAAATGCATGTAAATACACAGAGAACTGAATCATGAACCAATACTCACTTTCCTTGTTAGTGATGCACATTGATACTTTCTATTTTGTTGAAAACCCACTGAATTAGTTTCATGAGACCATTAGTGAGTAAAAAGCCACAGAATAGTGGGGAGGAACCCATAAGACAAACTAAAACCCGACTCTGGTTAGTTCATCCTCCTCATTTTATAGAGTTCTGAGAAACCAGATGCCCAGTGCTGGGAAATGATTTACCCATGCTCATGACATACAGTCAACATGTGTGACTAGTCCATGCCAGCAGAACTGTCTTAGGCACTGGATATATAATGATGAACAAGACAAGAGTGATTTTTGCTTTCAAGATGTTTGGAATCCAGTGAGAGAGGTAAACAATAAACAAATAAAAATTCAACTTGAATGTGAATCTGTAATATAAAATGTGCTAATGCTCTGAAGGACGCCTGGGGAGTGTTCCAACTGCACTCTGGGTAAGGGAGAGCAGGACCTGATTTGAGATAGTGTGGTTAGGACAGGTGTCCTCAGGATGCAAAATTTATGTTAAGAGCAGTGGAAGAAAACAAACTCACCAAGAGGGGTGGGAGAGGGCAGGCTGGGAGACACAGGGATGATGTATTAATTATCTTATGCTGTGGTCACAGAGATAACACACAAACTTATTCTCTCACTATATAGGAGGCTGGAAGTCCAAAGTCAGGATGCTGACTTTAAGGGAAGATTTCTGTCCCTGTATTGTTTTGTTCTTGGAGTTTCTCAACATAAGAACCTGGGTCTAAAGAGCATACTCTATTCTTGGTGATTCTTGGTTGGTGTTACTGCTCACTTTCTTCTCCCTTCATCTCTTATGATATAAAATCTGTTATAGGCAATTTCCCAAGGTAGGTCCACCTTCATTAGATCAGGGCTCTTAAGGAATTAAAGGAGTAGAAACCTACTACGAATCCTCTTACAACTCATTGACTTCCCAATTGTAGTGTATCATTATATAACTTCTACATTACATCATTACATTTTTAGGGGGATATAATTCAACCTGTTGCCTTTCACCATCTAACCTCCCAAACTCCATGTCCTTGACATATGCAAAAACTTTTTCACCATCATATATATCATTCCAAAACTCTTAAATCAACCCCAAGTCCAAATTCCATTCTGAGCACAATTCCTCTTCATCAGTGAGTCTAGAAGAAAGTTACGTGCTTCCAAACTACAATGCTGAAACAGGCACAAAGTACACAGTTCCATTATAAATGAAAGAGATTCGAGGGGAAGAAATGATGACTAGCAACAAACAAGTCAAATACCCAGCAGAACAACTGACATTAATTCTGAAATCTCGAAAAGTACTCTTCTATTCTCTGAAACCGTTTCGGCAGTGATGCTAGCCTCTAGACTCTGGATGCTGGCCACCGTCCTCTTTGCACTGTGTGTGGAGGTTCCTCAGCTCTGGGCTTTAGCTCCACCTTCCAGGTTCACTAGGACCACACTTCTGGTTACTCAGCTTTGCCTGTTCCCATTCTCTTAGTCCAAGTGAGTGGTTACACCACCCCCTCGCCCCAGCAGGCCTTGTTCTTTTATCCTCTCAAACATGGCATCCTTGTCCCCCAGCTTTCAGTTACAGCCCCATCTTAATGACTGTCTCATGTTATGAATTGAGTTGAGGAAGATCTGACTCTCTGAAACTTAGAAAACTGTGTCTGCACAATGAGAAATCCACAAAGCCATGACCCCTTAATGAGACCCCAAGGGCCATAGTTGCATTGCCCTTTGAGATTAAAGTTTCTTTATGC
This sequence comes from Elephantulus edwardii, assembly GCF_000299155.1. Classification (NCBI taxonomy): domain Eukaryota; kingdom Metazoa; phylum Chordata; class Mammalia; order Macroscelidea; family Macroscelididae; genus Elephantulus; species Elephantulus edwardii. The sequence continues at coordinate 7,265,376 of NW_006399783.1, read as the reverse complement.
CTTATGTCATAAGCTGGTACATTTTAATTCTTTTAGCGCTGTAAAAGAAAAGCTTGGCCTCTGCCCTTTTTGACCAAAGTTCTTTAGCTGTCCTGAGAAAGGTCCAAAGGTACCTCACCCTAACATCAGTCTTGGACCAAAGGCACTAACCTCTCTAGCTCTATGGATCTACAAGTCTGCCTCTGCTGAAAGTGCCTCGTGGTACTCCGCTCCATCAGGAGGCCTCTGGCTTGAAGCGCTCTTGTTAGATCTCGTTGGACTTTAGTCTAAAACTAGTGGGGACCCATTGAAAGATCTTAAAGCAAGGATGTGACATAATCTGACTTACAGCTTTAAGATAGTCCCTTAGCTACTTTACAGAGGAAAGACTGCAGCAGACGAGTGAAGAAAGGACTACCAGTTGATTTTTATCTGCAGCATCTCTAAAAGGAGGCCACTGGAGGTACCATTGCTGTGGCCCAGAACTTTGCACATTTAGAAAGACTACATTAGTAATGAAACATTTGCATCTTAGGAAATGATAAAACAGGCTGCTACATGTAAAAATTAAGTAACTCAATTTGTTTTAACAGCTTGTGCTCTAGTAGAGCAATTTGTTTGGCATATACACAGGACTCCATCTGAACAGTAATTATGCCATGCTAATTATTTTACTGCATTGTGTACATCTGACATTTAATTACAGAAAGTATGTGAGGATAGATTTGCTTCCTCACTCTGCTTGCCTGACAGGTAGTTTTCTTTCCTGTACCACTTTTTCACCTACATTGTCTTGATGCCAACTTGTCATCTGCAACAGAATCGTGTTTCCATGACAGCTTTGCTCAGCCATGTTGCCTGCAAGTTGCAGACAATCACCAAAATAAACAGTTGACACAGATGTCATTCTCACTCCACTCTGCCTCTTCTTCCCCCCCTTGGTGAAGTTCCTGCTATAAAGATTGCATTTTCCCTTCTACCTTGGAAAACAGAAAATGATCCCTGTCAACCTTGAACATCTTTTGATAAGTTGGCATGTCTCTTGGTGGCTTCTCTAGTGACCTCTGCCCTTCTCCATGGAGACTGCTGGCAAGCCGACCCTCAATGCCCAGTGTATAGAAGATGAATCTCAGTAGCAGTAGGTGGTAGACCAGCGGGCTCCAGGCTTTGCATTCAGGGAGAGATAATAAAGGTGGTCACCACTCAAGTATCAGAAAAGTGGGACCAAGACAATGGCTCCCTTATAGGGTACTGTTGACAACTGGTATAAAGCCAAGTCGCCTTGGTGTCTAAGCCATGGTTACAGAGGTGGTCCTTGGAGGGCAGGAGCTAAGGAAGGGGATAAGGGAAGATAGGTAGCTCCTACATACAAACGAAAATGCGTTCATTCAGGAGTCAAAGGGAAGTGCAAAGTGTTCCTATGGTAATCTGTTTCTAAAAAATCAGTCATTGAAACTCAATGAAACACAGATCTACCCTAACATGTGGGGGTCATCATGAGTCAAAACCTATTCACTGGCAGCTCATTGGAGGGTAAAGTGTGGTTCAGCAATAGCATTCTGGCATTGCGGTTAAAAAACCCAGGTCTGGTTCCCAACCAATGCACGTCACGTGCAACCGCCAACAATCTTTCAGAAGAAGGTTGTTCATTGTTAGGATGCTGAACAGATTTCAGCATAGCTTCCAGAATAAGACAGACTGAGAATATCATATGATGTTCTACTTCTAAAAATTAATTACAGAAAACACAGTGGGATCCAGAACCAATCAGGGAATTGTCAGAAAGCTGCGAAAACCAGCTAGTATTGAAGCGGGGAGAGGGTGCCGTACAGATCGTCACCTCCGGGTACCTCCTCTGACTAGCCTGTCTTCTTGCAGTGTCTGTGGGACAGCCTTTCTCCAAACTGCAAAGGGAGACCTGTGTCACATGATTGGAGAAACGTGAGAGTAGAACAAGAGAGAAGGCAAGACCTTGAAAGTGAAGGCAACCAGAACTCAAAATGACGTTTTGGTACAAATATGCATTGTTACATGTCTTGAATACAGCGAATGCACCTTAAAATACATGTGCAACTCTGCAGTAGTGGATAGTAAATGACAAAGGGATTCAAGAGCAGGGGCCATTCTTGATGTCTGTGTTTTTCATATGTCCTTGTGTACTTGCATTTAGACTGCACTTTGGAGCGCCTCCTAAGCAAACCTAATGGACACTCAGACTTGTCAACGTGGTACAGCATGTCATTTTTATTTTTATTTTTTTTTAGAAATACTGCTTCCTATTCATTCCTAGCCGACTTAGGTTTGGATGTTCCCAGTGTGTTTAACTCCTTCAGACGTCCTGAAGCCATGCACGGTCTCTAACTCAGGAATCAGTCAGCATTCCCCATGAGTGCCAGGCAAACTCCTGTTGGTTCACAGAAGATTTTTGGTGGCACCCGGACCAATTTATTTCTATTTCAATGGTAATGTGTTTATTTAAGCACGTGTTAAATTATGTATAACCAGCACATCAGCTAATGATGTAATAGGGATAATAAACTTTCCTGTATAAATACACATTTGGCATGCCTTTATTTTCCTCTTTGCCAGGACTTTGCTTCTTTACGGACTTGCTTATTAAAACTTACCACTTGTAGACATCCTTCCTTGAGTAATTATACCCAGTCTGGGAGGTACAAACTACTGTTTGACTACTAATCCAAAGCTTGACAATCTTATCCTATTGGGCCTCAAAAGAAAGACCTGGTAATACCTCTTTTTGGTCAGTTACAGCCTTGAGGACAATTTAAAGTTGTTTGCTCTCCATATATGGAATCGCCATTACTCAGAATTGACTTAGTGGCAACTGGTTTGAGTTATCTTTCATAGTCATTCTTTCATTTCTCCATATATTCCTCTCCCTCTATTTCTGCCTTCTTTTCTTTCTTCTTCCTGTTATCACTCACAGGGATTCCTTAGAGCCTAACGTGTGGTATATATTTAGGAGAACAGGAATGTGTTAGGCTGCAGTAAGGGAAAAGATGATGGCACTGACTTGCAGAAATAGGGCTCTAGATTCTGGAAGGAAGAAGGCAGAGCTGAAGCAGCAACTCCAGGACGTTTTGAAGGTGCCAGGCTTTTCTGTCTCTTTGGGTCTCCCACCTTACCGTGTGGTTTCGCTTTAAAGCTTGGAAGACAATACCCAAAGGGGATACCTATGCAGGGCCATCTTCTCTCAACTATGATTTCTGTTTAGGAATTAAAACTCTTTCATCCTATCTCATTGGTCAAACTGTTTCAACTGGGTGGACCCTAGCTGCAAGGAACATGGAGAGATGGTTTCTTCTTCTTTTTAGCTATCAAAATAGAAAGAAGCAGGTTGTGAATAGCTTGTCTATAGTAGCTAAACTGCAGAGTCTGCCAAGGAGGAAGATAGGAAAAAGAATAGATAGTGACCTGACAAGTTGAGAATGTTAAATATACTTTTCTTAGTAGTCTGCTTAGGTGGGTTTATTTTTCCCCCCTTAGATGGGAAAAAAATCTCTAAGTGATCTTATGTGTCTGTCAGCAGATGAATAATTAAACAAAATGTGGTGGCTTTGTCACAATGAAGTGCCACATGGGTGTAAAGAGAAATGAGAGTAAAGCAGGGATAAATCTAGAAAACTGACCCATAACAGACAATCTGGCAGGTTTTCCAAGGCAGTCAATTGCACGGGAGAGATGGCCCATCATTCTCCCATGGAGCAGCTGGTGGGCTCAAACCACGTGCTTTCAGGATTGGTCAGTTTCCCTTAAATATCCAAAAGTGAGAGTAATTAATAGTTTAGAAGACCATAATCAATAGTAGGTCTTGACATGAAGGGAAGTTGACACCTGAGCAGACCAGAAAGAGCATCTTTTCCTTGTTGCTGCTTGGGTGTTCCCCAGGTGCAGGGACATAGGGAAACAATTGAGTGATACACTGTCTGTGAGGCTAATGGGGCCAGGCCCTCTCTGAGTGTAGCAAATTGTAGGTTTCAGTGAAAAGAAGCTTATGAGGAATTATAACCTTCTCTCTGCCATTATCCAATTCCCAGATCAAACTTTGTCTTGTAACCACAACCTGATTCTGCTGTTTCTTTACTAGCTTTGCCTTTTTCATAAAAATCTCTCTCTCAAAAGTCATCTTTTTTCATTAAAATCTCTCTCTCAAAAGTCGTAAGTCAGCTTCTGATGGATGACTCCAGATAAAAGCATCCTCCCTCTGCCCAGTCACAGAAGGTTGAATGTGAGCTTCCAGAACCTGGGTTTATGCTTCCCAGACCAGACAAATTCCATTTGTCCATCCAGGCTCTGTTTACCCATAACACAGAGGAAGTAGAGAATTCTTTGAAACAATATCCAAGTTGGTTAAAAAAAAGATGTCAGGCAAACAGATGGAAGAGTCCAGAAAAGGTTAATCCTTAGAGCCTACTATTCAGCTGCTTTGTTTGAGACACTTTCTCTTTTAAATTAAAAAAAAAACAAACAACACAACAAAACAACAAAAACCAAAATGCTCGTCATTATGTTCCTTACCGTTTTCCCTTTTGAATGGTAAAATTTTACTTACTGTTCTAGATATTTTTCAGAAAAAAAACCAACGTATTTTAAATACTTATGACTTTCTTTGTGAAACTGTTATTGTTGATTATGTTGTGTTTCTTTCTATTGTACAGTTATCCCTTGATAACCACGTGGGATTAATTTCAGGAACCAAGGATACTCAAGACTAAGTAAAATGTCATGGGTTTTGTGTATGGGCACATCCTCCCTATACTTTAAAGAGCCTAGAAATTGCTTATAATTCCTAATACAATGTAAATGTGATATAAATCACACTTTACACATCTCTTAGTCAGACCTTAAATGAGGACATCATGCTTGGAAAGGTCAGAGAAGGAGGGAAGATTCTCAATGAGATGGGTTGACACAGTGACTGTAACAATGGGCTCAAGTGTGCCAGCACTGATGAGCGTTACACAGGATAGGGCGGGCTTTATATCCTTTGTTCATAAGTCACGATGAGTCAGAGTTGACTCTATGGCATTTAACAACAACAACTACAACTTAGCCTCTGAAGAGATCCTTTGACTGCCTAATTGCTTCCTCTTCCTTAATGGTTTCTTTTCTGGTTCCTTGAATCCAGTGATGTGAAACCCAGAGATATGAAGGGCCAATTACCTTTATGCTTTAAAAAAACCATGATACGGTACTGTTTATATCTTTGACTATTTTTCAACTAATAGGTTATAAGCATTTTACCATTTTCTTTTAACACTTCAAAATCTCATGGCTGTCCCGTTGAAGTGAAATCATAGCTGTCTACTATTTGGTTTCCCCGGCTGAAAAGCTCATGAGAGGAGGTCGCCCACCTTTCTCCACCAGAGTTACTGGTGGGTTCAGACTGCTAGAGGTGCTGCCTTTTTGTTTGTGGAGTGACTTCCTAAAAGACTAGTTCTTGGAAATAACTGTTAAATACAAAATAGCTTCTCAATGGAATCGTTTTTATTTCTTTCACATCAATTTTTACAGTGGCTGTGGTTGATGTACATATATTTTTACAGTACGTGCGGTTGATTTATAAACTTGTGAGTACTATTTTTATAAATTGTTGTTGTTGTTGATCGCCACTGAGTTGAGCATGACTCATAGTGACCTTATGAATGAAAGAACCTGAAGCCTTTCTATAATTATCATCATTTCTCAAAGTTCATAGAGTTTCCAGAGGCATGTGGTTTAGGATGTGAATGCCACTCCTACTTCCAAACCTGTCTTAAATAAACTAGGAAATACACCAAACACCATTCACCATGGGTAACTGTTATGGCATTTGACACCCCAGTGGCACAAGGTTCAGCATCACAGCAACCCCAGGTTACCTCAGTACAGCAATTGACAGAAGAGTGCTGTACCACTTAGAAGAATGTTCCTCCAAAATATAATAAAAACCGACTTTTAAATACAAAAGCCCTCCATAAGGTCTTGTTGATTCTAAACAAGAGGCTTAAATATATATTAGATTCCTTATATAGGATAGGGTGTATATGTGTAGTGTTGGGTCACAGATTATAAGTATTTTTAAAACTTTTGATGCATTTTGGAATAGAAGAAAATCTTAGATCATTTAAAGCTTTATAGAAGCCAAGTGGCAGTGCTGAACTTTCTAGCTTTGCCCTGTCTCCTAACTTGCTGTCTATGTTTAAATAGGCAAATTTTAGCTTGTCTACAAAAAAGGAGCTATAACAAGATCAATAACAAGTATATAAGAGTGAATTTTTTTTTTTGGACCAAGCATACCAAAAAGGCTTGTCTTTTATTAAGAGAGTTAAGTATGAACTTCAACACAATAGAAAGCTTGGAAGCAGGAATGGCATACACTTCTTAAACAGCATGCCTCTGGAAAATATGAACTTGATAAATGTGGATAGTTACAGAAAGGCTTCAGACCTTTTGTTCATAGGGTCACTATGAGTAACGCTCAACTAGAAGACAATCAACAACAACAACAATACTGAACTTCTGTTCTATCCATCAGTCCATCCATCTATCCATCCATCTGTCTACTTATTCACACACATAATTCAGGATATTCGACATTCTGCCAGATATGATCATAAAATGCTGAGTAAAAGCAGAATTTTCTCTTATGATCTGAATAGCCCTGGTTTGTTTGAGAAGAGATCTAGATAAATATTTTAAAAATAAATTTTTCACTAGAGTTTTGATTGTTTGATGCTGTCAGTGTCTTTTTTTTCTCATTAAAATATTCAGATTTTTATAGAAAGATTGACAGTCTACAAAAAGTGCGTTTGATTTGAGGTGCACTTGACTTGAAGCCCAGAAGACAAAACAAAAGCGTGTTTTCTGTTCTGGATCCACCATTTTGTTGGGAAGGGATGTTCACAGGCCTTCCTGCTCATAACTCCTGCTAGCAGTTGAACTGCACTCTGATTTCTGAGGGGCTTCTTCCGTTTGAGGGCACTGATTGCTTCACTGCTTTGAAGAATAACATCTTTAACTTTATGACTCTACCCAGCATAGCCGCCTCATTGGATTTCTTAGCTGCACACGAGGCAGCCTCACTTTCCTTTTCTCTCCTGTGATGATGACTCCTGAGAGCAGCACCATCTTGAAATGACTCCCCAATAAGACTGGAGACACGAATGTCTGCCTCTTTACAGCCTGTGACTGAGGTCATCAGGGGTAACTGTCAGACCAGCTCTCCGATGATGCAGCCATGGTCTGTTATCTAGGGACCATTTCGTCTAAATCACTTGAATTGCTGAAGTCATTGCAGACTCTTCATTGTGATTATGTGGATCATAAAGCCCTGATGACTCCCAGTGGATCTCAGTAGAGAGTGACTAATGGATCATGGGGTCTTTTGGCTACATTGAGGAGAAAAATCTGGAAAACCAAGGACAAAGCTTGAAGTGGCCCCCATCTGTGGCTTCCCCTCTGGCGAGTGGAGCTGTCTCCTCTGTCACCCAGGGGCTCTGACTCATCAGGGCCGTCTTTCCAGCTCTCATTAGAGGAAAGCTCCAGACAGTCTGACAGGCTCATGCATTTTCAGCTTTGCCCCTTGCACCCTGGTGCCTCGAGTGTTTGATACTGTTGTGCTGAGAGAGCCCTGCCTGTGTCTGTGAGCACAGCTGACGATGGAGTGCTGGTGAAAGGTAGGGCCCTTTGTCAGCCATGATGTCATTTGAGAGGGTCACCTCTCGCCCTAGGCCCTGCTCTTGATGATGTCACCACTAAAGTCCCTTGGCTCTGAATCAAAGTTGATTCTCTTGAGCTTTTTATTTGGTTATTTTTAAATTGGGAGTAGGAAAGGAAAAAAGCTGTGAGGACTATCATATGTTCTATTATTCCATCCTTGAACAACATAAACTCATGGTGTTCCATGGGTAAAGTCGTTCTCTCTTCCCCTCTCTATCTCCCTTCTCCTGCCTTTATACCCCACCTCCTTTCTTTCCCCTTCCCTTCCTCAGTCTCTTGCTTCATTTTTTTCTTGCATATTTATTTTTTTAAATATTATTTTATTATTTTTTTGTGTGTACCGTCAAATCAGATCTGACTGGTGCAGGAAGAGATTGTCCCTCCTTCTCCAGCAGAGCATCTGGTGGATTAGAACCATGCACTTCTGGGGTTGCAGTGCATCTTCTTGCCACTAGGCCCCCAGAGCTCCCTACATATTTACTTTTTAATCATTCAAAGCATTTATGACTTCAGAACACACACACACATTGAAAACACACATATTTAGTGTATTCTGACTCATGGGATCTCCCTATGTTTCAGAGTAGAATTGTGCTCCATAATGTTTTCAGTGACCTTGATCTTTCAGAAGCAGATATACAGGCCTTTCTTCTGAGATTCCTCTGGGTGGGTTCAAACATCCAGCCTTTTGGTTAGTATTCAAATACTTATCCATTTGTACCATCCAGGAACTCCAGCTCAGCCAACGTAAATAAAACTCAAGAGACCACGGCTTGTGTCAGGTGCACCGTAGTCTTTAAACAGACATCTGTGCTCTTTAACAGTTTGGAGAGGTCTTTCACAGCCATTTTCCCCAAATGCAACACAAATAAGATGTTCAAAATGTATACATTTCAAAGTAAAGTTTGACCAAAAGCTCTTGTAAAAGCCCTTTGTGATCCACCAGTGTGCGGTTCACTGGCTTGATGCCAGCATTCCGTTTCTAGGGTTAATGTGGTTAACCCATTGCATCCTGCTGCAATCCCATGGGTTCATTTTCTCCTGGGAGAGGACTTTCCTTCGGTGAGTGACAATCCAACCATCTAGTCATGAGGTGAACTGAAAAGCAAGGTTCTCAAAATGAAGCAAGTGTGAACTGGGGGACACCGATGACTCATTGCACCCTTAGCCAGTCTGGGAGTGTAGTTCATCTTCTAGCAAACTGGTTTCATCTCTAGCTGAGGAAAGATAAAGAACTTTACTCGGGAAATTTAAGCCCTTCTTCCCAGGCCTCGTTCCTCTCAAGCTGATGGACAGGTATGGAAGGAATGTGCTTGTTGGCAGGCATTAGATGGTGCCCAGGCACAAGTGGAAGGCATGTTCTTATCCTCCCTCTCTCTGTTTTGGGGAAAAGTAAGTGATGGGAAGCAGGGGGCTCTGGTGAGAGGGGGACAGAACAAGCTGTCTCAACTTAAGCCAGCTGCCATCTGTCAACAGATTCCAGCAGTGGCTTCAGGTTCAATGAGTGTGTGAGCCAGGAGCCTGCCTCCTGGTGAGTGTGGGGGCGTGGTCAATGGAAGAGGAAACAAACCTTTACTACAGGTCAGGAACATGATGAGAAGACTTCATTTACCCTGCAATAACAATGACAGCATAGAGAGCTACATTGGCCTAGTGGACAGAAAGTTATGCTACCAAGCCCAAGGTGGGTGATTTTAATATGCGGCCCTCAGGTCTGATTTAAATTGGGTTTTTTGTCAAACATTTTTCTAAGTGGTATGGCACTGATGTGTGCATTGCTGTACAGAGATAACTTGTTGTTGCTTAGATGCAAAACACTGTGACACTGGTGTGCCAAATGTGATAAAGGTTACCCATGGTGGACAGTGTTTGGTGGAAGTTCTCTATTAAAACAAGCCTGGAAGCAGGAGTGGCATCCACTTCCAAAATGGCTTGCCTCTGGAAACCCTATGAACAGTGCTCAAGTCTTTCCTTCATAGGGTCGCTATGAGTCATCATCTACAACTCGCCGGCACTTAACAACAACAACAACATATTCTCCTAAAGAGAACTGTGTCCACACCCTGAGTTGTTAGTCTGTCATAACACCATCTTTACCTAGATTTGTAGTACTCTGTGCTTCTGTTTGAAGTCAGGTAACTTTACATGGCAAACATATGGCTAATGCAGGAATTGAAAGGCCTCATTAACTTGAAGATCCAACCAAAGTATTGACCAGGTTCATTATGATTCACAAGAAGTTTATGTTGCTTTTGGAAATGAGTAAGGGGACATACGTTGGTTCACTTGCAAAATGAGCAGGGTATGTTAGAGTCAAGAAGCAAAGGCCAATAAGTAGGTACAGAACAAAACTTCGCATATATTCTGTCTGCATTTGATAAATGGTACAACAAAACTATGAATAGTAGTCACTGCTCACGTTAATTATATCTAGTACTTTTATTTTTTCCAATTTTTCTGCTTTATTCCTTAGAAAAAGTATGCAAAGATTTGGCTGGTTTCCTCTGATGGTTTGCAATTACACTATCTAGTTGTAGAAACTACTACCTCATTCCATCTCTATACTATCTAAATCCATATCCATCTCTATCTGTGCTATCTAAATCTATATTAAGGCTATGCTTCTGTCCAAGATAGCTGAGCACAGTGGGTCAGGCACTACACCAGCACATGGTTTAGAAGTGGTAATTGGGCCTTACATCCATCTCTCGATCTACTTGTAAGCCATTTTCTGGAATAGGACTGTGTCTTCCTGAGGAAAGGGAACCTTTCCCTGATGTATCTGCCCAGAAGGGGTGCCTGCTCTAATTCCCACAGTGACATTGGATATACTTTGAACAGCCTTCCTTTTCTCTCTCCCTATATATGATTTTTACCCTCCTCATTCCATTATTGCCCTTGTTTCAGCCATCTTACATGATCACCATGTTGTTGTTATTGTTATGTGCCATCAAGTTGCTTGCGACTCATAGTGACCCTATGTACGATAACCCTATACCCTGCTTTATCTTGTGCCAGTCTTATTGTCTCTGACACACCTAGCCCCTTTACCTCAGCCACTGAATCAATCCATCTCATCATGGGTCTTCCCCTCTTGTGCTGTCCGTCCACCCTCCCAACCATGATGTCCTTCTCCAAGGACTGGCTCCTCCTTGAAACTTGTCCAAAGTATGTTAGACGGAGCTTCAGAATTCACACCTCCAAGTAACAGTCTGATTTCACCCTCTCTAAGATGAACCTCTTTGTTCTCCTAGAAGTCCATGGATATTCAATGTTCTTCTCCAGTACCACAGCTCAAAAGCATCAATTCTTTTTCTATCATGCCTAGTCATTGTTCAGCTTTCTGATGCATAGCACGCAATTGCAAAGACCATTGCTTAGATCAGGCACATCTAGAGCCAATGAGGTGGAAACAGAATATTTCTACCAACTTTTGCAGTCAGAGATTGATTGAATGGCAATCAAGATGCATTAATAATAATGGGTGACAGAAATGCAAAAGTTGGGAACAGGAAAGAAGGCTTAGTAGTTGAAAAACATGGACTTGGAGACAGAAATGAAGCTGAATACAAAATTATGGCATTTTGTACAATCAATAATTTTTTCATTGCAAATACTTTTTACAGAAAACATAAGCGCAGGCTGTACACATGGATTTTCACCTGACGGTATGCATAGGAATCAGATAGATTACATTTGTGGAAAGAATTGCTGGAGAAACTCATTATCACCTGTGAAAACTAGACCAAGTGCTGATTGTGGAACAGACCACAAACTACTCACATGTAGTTCAAGCTGAAGCTAAGGAAAATTAAATCCACGGGAACCAAAATTTGACCTTGAGTCTATCCCACCTGAATTTCAAAACCATCTCCGAAACAGGTTTGAGGCCTTAAACACTGAGTGAAGACCAGATGAGCTGTGAGAAGATATCAAGAATATTATCCAGGAAGAATGCAAAAGGTCCTTACAAACCCAGAAGAGGAAAAAAAGACCAAGATAGATGTCAAAAGAGACTGAATAATGCACTAGAGTGCTGAGAAGCCAAAGCAAAGGGAAGAAATTAAGGAGCTGAAATTAAGGAATGGCTACCATATTGTCTTTGAAATCAGAAGAATTACTGTCCAGTCCAAATGTTGCACAAGTCCTAAATGCTTAATGCAGAGATGTTATAAATGGTTTTTTCTATAACAGCTAGCTAGTCAAGTTGAAGAACTTTGCAGAGCATACAGCTTCTCTGGGCTTTGAAGCTATGTATTTATGTGCTAAATCCATTTTTCCTAGGGATGGAAATGGGTTGTAGGAGAAGCAAGAATATTTCAAAGGTAATCAGTATGATGCTGTCTGTTGAGAAGTGCAAGTAACCACCAGGCACCAGCAAGATACAAGCAACCTCCATTGTCTTAATAGGCTACCATGGTGTCATTGGTGGTCTTAAGTAAAGGAATGGCCATGTGGCTACCTATAGTACCTATCCTACCTATACTGTAGGATGGAAGACAATAATATTCTTTCATCCTGCTCTCACTTTTCATTATTTAGGGGAACCTGAAGCGGCTTTGAGATAGCTTCTTTGGCATAGTTTAACAGAAGGAATACCCATTAAGCATGAAATAAATGTTCAGTAAGCATGACATGATGGAGTCTATTGGTTCTCAGAGTTCTTTCCTCAAATCAGAGAAATCCCAGATGATCCAGGGCTTTGATACACGTGTGAGAGGTAGGCTTGCTCCAGAAACAGCACATATGATCCCAGAGACTGGCCCAGCCTTGTTTTAATCTCATGGCTGGAATAATGACAGTTTTATAAGCAACCAAATAGTTATTACAGGTTTGGCTCTTCGAGTGTGGTCAGAGACCTTGGCCTGTGTAGTCTAAGTGTGTAATGGCATCTGATTGCGCCCCCAAAGATCCGGTAACAGCCTTCACTCTGAGTTCTATTTCAGAACATCTTCCTGTCTGGTAACACGTAAGTGCAGGGTTTGTCACTTGCTGCTGAGTTGTCTGTGACCGTGGTCACCTCATGCATGTCAGGGTAGAACTGTGCTTTCTATTGTTTGTAATGGCTGATGTCTTGGAAGTAGAACACCAAGACATTCCTTTAAACAACTTCTGGGTGGATGTGAGCCTCCAATCTTTGGGTCAATGACAAAATATTTTAATCATTTGTACCACCTAGGATCAGCATCCAACTGGACATAACACAACAACAAGAAGGGTCCTCTAGGGAAATGGAGTTTGGAAGCAGCATTGTCTGTGGGCACTCAGAACCGATGTGGTTAAACTCCTTTATTTCTCAACTCAGTGAAAAGTCATATTTTGGGGATGGGTAATATTTCATTGTGACTTATAAATAGTTCTAGAATTCTTGAAGAAAAGGTATAACTAGAATGTCAGGCAATGCCTTGGATTAGGGGAAAGATCACTGAGCTGGCAATTTTAGCAAAACAACCAGTGAATTGTCAGTACCTCACACAACCCCATGTTTATGAAAGTAAAACTGTGCTCCACAGAATTTTTGATGGTTGATTGTCAATAGAGTGTCAAGCCTTTGTTCTGAGGTACTTCTAGGAGGACTCAAACCTCCAACCTTTGTTAGCAGCTGACTATATAAATTATTTGCACCATCAAGTATCTCTAAGAATCACAGTAATTCCCGAGCAGCCAGTATATCGTTCATTATCAGGAATATTTCGCAAATAAAACCTGATTTCATTTTTAAAAGAGTCACTGGCTAAGGATGCCTTAAAGAAGAATTTCTGAACAGCAAGAGACTTCAAACAAAAGGAAGGGTGGATTATCATCCCTTCCCTCCTCCTCCTTTACAGCTTGTACTGCTAAGGGGTATTGTTTGTTTTTTTTTTTTTTAAAAAAAGGAAAGGAGAGGGGGGGAGGGGAGGGGAGGAGAGGAGAGGAGAAGAGAAGAGAGGAGGAAGAAAGAAGAGATTGTTTTCATATCATAGATTGGCTTCCAAATCTATTCCAAGGTAAATTCAAGATAGCAGGAAATGAGGAAATAAACAATCCTGGGAACACTGCTGGCACTGAAAAGTAGGACCTTTCTGTTCTGAACATTGACAAGACAAGACAGCCAGGCTTGGGAGAGGGGCCCTCAGGGGTCCTGGAAGAGGCTTATTGTGGGCATATCAGGAGCTTAGGGCAAGTGGATAGGTCCATGGAGGCTGGGGGATGGTGACAATAGTGATTTTTTTTTTTTTTTACAATGATGATTTTTTTTGGTATCATTGTACCCAAGAATCTAAAGCCTCACCAGCTATGCCACATAAGAATTTAGCTGTAGTCTTATTCGCTGCGGAATGATGTTAACTAGAGGAAAAAAAATTAATTTTGACTCTTGTCAGAATGGTTTTAAGTATTAAACTCAACAAATCATTACCATCAAATCTAAACCAACACACAGCTGACCCTTCTTGGAGGTTTCTAAATCTGTATCTCACAGGGAGGAGATCTCAAGTCTTTTTTGTTTGGAGCTGCTGGTGGATTTGAACCCCCCAGAAAGGTAAAAGGTTGTTGTTAGCTGTTTTCTTGTCAATCCCCAGCTCCTGGTGCCCTCGTATATAATGGAATGAAACGCCACCCACTTCAGCACCATCCCCATGAGCTTTTGTGGATGGAATTATTGTGACTTATAGGGCTTTCACTGACGGAGGAGAAGTAGATGAGGCTACTCCCTGGTTCGTCCTAGTCTAGAAGCTTTACTGAAACCTGTTCAGTGTCACAGCAGCATGCATGCCTCCAGACAGGAAGTGGCTGCATAGGATGAACACTGGTCAAGAATCAGACCTGGGTCTTCTGCTTGGGAGCACGATTTCTACCGTGGAACTACCACTGCTCCTACTGTTCTTGAAGGTTCCATTAAGTCAAGTATGACTCGTAATAACTCTGTGTACAACAGTCTGAGATCTACTCTATCCTGTGCCATCCTCATTATTTCTGACATACTTGAGCCCATTGCTGTCTTGTTAAGGGTCTTCCTCTTCTTTTCCTACCCTCCACCTTTCCATGCCTGATGTCCGTTTCCAAGGAATAGCCTCTCCTAACAACATGCCTGAAGTATGTGAGACACAGCCCCTACTGTAGCGTGTTCCATATTGAGAATAATTATGAGAAATCTAAGAGATCTCAAGGTAGGTTCCCAAGTAATAGAGGATCACTAGAGAGAATCCTGCATCAATCTTAAGACCAAGACAGATCCATCAAAACTACAACAGGAAGAGGGTCTAGCTGGATGCTGAGATGTGGGTGATGAATCAGTAGTTACACAGGATTGGAAAGACAAGAGATGGAAGGAATGGAAGGCCAGTGGGATACTGAGAGCAGACAGGACTTAGTGATGTAGGTGGGACAGAGAGTGTGTGGATGCATGATAGAACAAGTCCTGAATCACGTACTGTATTCAGCACATCATGAGGACACTGCAGGGTAGTGCAGTGTTCAGATCTGTTGTTAGTCGATCTGGTGGCACCGAACAACAACATGAACTACTGTTGTGACAAATTACAATGATAATTACTTTAAAACAACTAGAATCTATTATCTTATAGTCTTAGCACTTAGAAGTCTGCAGTAGGTTTAATTGGGCCATAATCAGAGTATCAGCAGGAACATAATTCCCTTTGGAGGCCCTTTGAATCCGTTTCCTCGTCTTTTCTTGCTTGTAGAGGCCACTTGCATTCCTTAGCTCATAGCCCTTTCCTCATCATCAGAGTCAAAGGAAGAATATCTTCATGTTTCTCTGTTTTTGTTGTTATATCATCTTTGCTCCTTGATCCAAGTGGTTTCTCTAAAATGTATGTTTCAAAAGAAACTATGTGAGGAAGATGGACAAACTCTAGAAAACCTGGTCTTTCTTGTATCTTCATTCATATACCACCATCCCAAAGCTAAGCACTATACTCTCTACTGACAGTAATTGTGGTTTACAGGAGGTTAATATCGATCTCATTTTAAGTGGAAAGAAAAATGGGAGTCTATTTGCACTCCTTAATAATGTGCCCTTCATGATTCTGTGTGTTGGTTTTGGGGTTTTTCTGCACATGGGGTAGATTTTGAAGAAATCAGAGCTGAATATGAAACTTGATGAATTATGAGAGCTTTTAGGATGGAAAGACTTGTCTTAGTCTCTGCCCAGTTACGAACTCTTTTCTTTAAATAATATAACAAATAAATGTTTTGCTACTGATGTCGTTGGTGTGATTTCATGAGCTGATATAATTAAGAGTCATTTCCACTTGGCAATGCTGCAGGAAAACCATTCCAAGACAGACAAACAAGGAAATTATTTAATTAGCAATTCAGGTGAGCACTTGTCCTTGAGGAAATGGATATTAAGATGAGTAGGAAGAAAGGCAGGAGACTCAGGGAGGCAGATCCTGGCTGGATGTCCCGTCAAAGGCAAGCTTCCTCAGCCTGTTGTTCCAGCCCCTGTGCACCCATTTCCCGTGGGTGTACCTGAAATAACACGTGAATGGGCTCATAATGTGGCTATATTGCTGCTACCCATCTGTCAGAAGGAATATCAAGGTCAGAGAAAAGTGTTTGTGCCTTTGGTTTCCTCCAGTTCATACAGAAAACACATCACCTGGATTCCTTGTAGACTAATTAGTTCCTATTTCATTCTTTCAGTCCTTCCTGCTGCGTTAGTCATTGTCCCCAACAATAACAGCATTAATCAGGGTGGTAAAAGTTTTATCACCCATTATTAATAACATAACCTAATTTTATAACTATCAAAAGTCCCATCACCAAATAAATCATCACTAAGATTCCAAATTCATACTAGAGCGGATGCAATTTTCTAAGAGGACCAGGTATGCCTCTGTCAGATTATTCCTGCGGTGAATTACTTATTGGATACATTTTTGAGGGGTCATCTGCAAGACAAGAATTTTGTTCTGGTGGTGTCCTGGAGTAATGTTGTAAGATTTGGGCATATATAAACAAATACATATGTCATTGACATTGATTCTGTTCCTTCCAGCAGGTTTCCATGTCTATAAATTGCGTAGGGGGAGACTGTCCATCTTTATCCCACAGAGGATTAAAGGGCATTTGAACTGCCAGAGAAACACAGATTTTGGGTTAGCAGCACAACTATTGAGGGACTACACCACTTGAGTTCCTTTATAGATACTATATATGTAAAATATGAATATGTTTATGTGTGTGTTGTTGTACCATAGAGTTGAAATTGACCCATAGCTGACCCTCTGGTGGGTTTCAGAAGCAGTTAATTGCACAGGAGGAGGGAGCCTACTGGCAAGAATCTGCACTGCAAACCTGAAGGCATGTGGTTTGAGGCCACCAGCTGCTCCATGGGAGAAGGCTGAGCAGTCTCCTCCTGTGAAATTCACTGCCTCTGAAAATCCTCCAGAGGGTGAGCTGTGGGTTCTGACTCTATGGTACACAACAATAACAATAATTTTTTATATGTATTTATGTATCAGATACTTTTAGTAGCTGCAGAGGTAGGACAAGCATCACTGGAACGCAGGAAAGCTTTGGATTCAATATGAGCCTGAACTCCACTATGAGCTTCAATACAAAGTTGTTATGAGACTTAGCTCATGGGAATAAATATAATTTATGTAGTACGCTTTAGCTTGATACCTGATACAGTGTAAGTAGTCATAAATAATAGTCTTAAAATGAGAAAAACACTAATTGTTTAAACAAATTCATGTGACTCTAGCCTGTTTTCTGAGAGTTTAGTAGTATGAGGTGTGTCCTGAGGGCCAGAAATAAGCCGAAGAATGCCATAAATGCCATTCTAGGTGAAAAGGTAGCTAGTGTATTTTCTACTCCCCAAATGAGTCACTCCCAGAGTGAAAGGTTTGTGCATAAACAGGTTTTTACAAATATCAAATTATATACCCAACCCTTTTTAACAACTGTGAGTTTCCTATCTTGGCCATGGCCAAGGCTCTAGCTACCCTACAGAAGGGGGGGCGGGGAGGGAGGGAGGGAGAGATATTATCCAAATCCCTTCTTGACAGCTTGAGCTACTCTGTGATTTCTTTCCTGCTGCAGATCTTGACAACTTTAGCGGGACTAAGCAAACGAAATGTCTTCAATTTTTCTTTTACTTTCTCAACCTCACCTGGCTTTTCAAAGGTCAGGGAGCCACTAAGGACTGACAGGATAATTCACACCACCAGAAACACCAAAAGACAATGTTGTAATAGTGACAAATTCACAGGTAGACCAGGTAGTCCAGTGCCTGGTCCTTGTGCATCCTGCCTGGCTCCACCTAGTACACCTGGACCCTCAGTTTAAAGCTTCACTGACTTTAACACACATTCTCTCTAACACAAATTGAGCCCACATACACATTGGAACTATGCATAGTAAAAAAAATGTTTACATGGAAAAGCACAGAACAAAAACCAGCGTATCTCTGAGACCTGAATATTGTCCCAGGACTATGCCAGAGCCTCTTCTCTTTGTTTTCTTATGTCATCAGCTTTAGGAGGCACTGAAACAGAAATTAGGAGAGTCTGACTCATAGCTGTCCTGCGTCTGATTTCCAAGGCTGAAATCTTTGCAGGAGGAAATAATTTTCTCACGAAGCAGTTAGTGGATTCAAACTACAGACCTTTTATTTAGCAGCCCAGCACATTAAGCGTTATGCAACCAGGGTTCCTTAGAAAGCATTAAGGATGGTCTTAAACTCTATGGAAGGGTTAAGGGAGAAAAGCCAGAAGTTCCAAGTTAATTTCTGATCTCCTTGCTGATTCAGCCTCCTTCATATCAGAGAACAAGACCACCCTTAGGGTGGCATGGGATAGTAGGTTTTAGACAGAAGTCTCAACAAAATGGGAACCTTTGGCTGCACGTTGAGTAAGATTTTTAAAATAAACATAATTCTGGCTTTCACCTTCCCTAAGTCCCTAGAAACCTTCTGTTTCTTCTCTCCACTTCAAACTTGAGGTGACGTTCAGGTTGGCAGCAGCTTGACTCTGCCATGCTGCCCAAATTCCAGCATTCGTGTCCCAAATTTGCTTTTCCTGACAGACTTGAGCCAAGTTTCAATGAAACATATCCAATACTTTCAAAATTACAGGCAAAATCGGCTGGCAAGAGGTGTGCGTGTTTGGGGTGGGGAGGGGAAAGACCGGGAGAATGATCCATGGCAATTGCTGTGAATGGCCTAGTGATGTGGATCTGGGCTGAGGAAGTCATTTCTCGTGATCTCTGCTCACTGACTTCCGGTTTGGCTCTCCTGGCTACCTCAATCTGGGCACAGAGCCCTGTTTTTTACGGACTGTAAGTCCATTGTGGAGTTATGTATCCTGGCAGTTTGTCGAGTAATATTTTCTTTATTTTTATTGGTAGTCCAGAACAGTGCAGACTCACACAAGATTGTTCATGCCTTAATGATCAATGAGGACTCCCACAATCCCAAGCCCCTTCACATACTCCTTTTAGATTCAGTAAGTTGTTCGTTGCATGACCCCTGCTGAGCCAACACTTCAGGAGACCCTCAGTCCTATCCCAGATGTTGTGGGAATGAGTGAGGGGTGAGGACAAAGCCCTCCCTGAAGGGTTGCGTTAATCCAGAAAACTCTGTGAACCTTGAAGCAAGCCCAAAGAAACCTCAACAAATCAACTACCCCTTGATTTTATTAGAATCCCTGTAAACAACCAGGTCATGATTGCAGTGAGAATCAGAGGACAGGAGACTGTTTCACGCTTGAGGACTTTTCTCCACTGCTAGTGCCAAGACATTGTAGACACTCCACATAATGCAGCCTTGATTAGCCTAACTCTCACTCGGACTTCAACATCTTGTCTAGAGAAAGAGTATTTGTGGCAAAAGGAAATTTAATTAATAGAAAGATAATTTTTATAAACTGTAATACTACTACTAATAATAATAATATCTAATTGTCTTCATTTTTCCAGTTGCCACCATGTTCCATCAAGATTCTTTTCATAATTTCCTCCTTATTATATTAAGAGTATCTTTGGTCCTCTATTTGCCCTCCTCAAGATCATTCTGCACATCATAGAAATGTATGCAAGAATCTACTGGGTATGTCATCCCAAAATAGTTAATGGCTTCCAATTTCCCAAGAGTAAAGTATTAACTTACTATTCCAACACAGCATGGTTCCAGCACACGTTCTGTGCTTCTTCTGTAGAAGTCAGATTGGTAATGCATCTCTGGTTCCTCGTCCCCACATCTCTGTGCTTGGAATATCCTCTCTTAGCCAGACTGTCCTGAGACCTAGTCAAATCCTCATTCCTCACATATCATCCCTGATAGCCTTAAACCCCATAGAACTGTAATTTTAGTTCTCTTTGATCTTCTTTAACATTGACCATCTGGGAAATTATTATTCACAGCTTTTTTATTATTATCTAATAGCTTAGGATAGGGCAGGCTTCAGAAACGTTGTACATAGGGTCGCTATGGGTTGCAGGCAACTCTGTGGCATATAACAATATAGTGCCACAATAGTGTTTGAACTCCCTACGTGGTGCAAATGGTTATTGTGATTGAGTGCTAACTGAAAGATTGAAGGTTGGCATTTACCATAGTTAAGGCTTGAAACCTCCTTGCAAAAAAATCAGCTCTTGAAAGCCCGGTGGAGCCCAGTAGCTCTAAGATGTATGGGGTCATCATGAGTTGGAATCAGCAGCTGGGGGATGTGTGTCATATAATTTTATTTTTTATCTTTTTTTAAATGTTAGATCCTGTTGGTTGGAATAGGGACACTTCCTTCTTTTTAGTTCTCACTATGTAATTCCACCCACATGCCCCCATTTGACTCTTCACTCCATTCCAAGTTCAGGGAAACTTGAAAGATTTCTGGAGAGTAGCCCTGTTCCCAGTTTGGAATGGCAAGAGCCCTTTAGGTGACTGAGAGAGTCAGGTTAGATATTGCCCTCAGCGCTCACCAGGGCCCTGCAGACACTTCTTCCTAAATGCTGTGTATCTCCTGGAAATACGTGTTCTGGGCTGTGGAATCCGAAGCAGACAGATTAATATCCCTTCTCTTCCAGCTCTCCCCCCTCCATTTCATCAGCTTCATCCTGGGGTGGATAATGTTTCTCTAACTGCCTAATTGGAAGAATTTAGCTGGAAAATTGCCATCATGTTCTCTTTTAGAGGGTGCCAGCAGCTGGAGGCTGCCAGCTGTAATGTAGGTAATCCCGGCTTTGCCGCCTTGTCTGTAGAGCCAGGGAGTGCCCGTCTTTCTTCATCCTCCTTCCCAGGTGGTCAGAGAGGCCACCAGCTCTGAGAGAAAAGAACACCAAGAAACAAGACAGAGTGGCCAAGGAAAGGACTGCAAACACTAATCTGTTTCCTTTTCACCCTGCCTTTCCCCTACCCTCTTCTGAGCCTGTGCCATTGGGGAGGGCACCCCCCTGGCATGTCAACTCCAGGACCACTCTTCCTCTAGTGCTGTGTTCAGCTCCATGGGTTCCCATCACAGCAACACTGAATTGAGAATGGAGGGAACAGGAGAGGAAGAGAAAGGAAGATAAGTTTTCTAAGTCTTGATTATAGTTTGAGAGACACAGTTTCAGTGTGTATTTAGGGCATTTGCTTAGGTTCAGATATGTGCTCTGCTTCCAAATTTTCTGGTTACTAAATATCCTTCTGCATCTAAAATAGAGGTGATAGCACTAAGATGTACCTTTGTTTCACACATTGACTTGCCAAGGCTTATGTAAACCATGTTGAATCAATAGAGTCTTCCTGTGAGGTGGTGATTAGCACATAAAAAGAGAGAAGATAGACAGGATTCCAGGTCAGAAAAGGTTGTACCCTACTCCTTGTTATATTCTATTATCCAGAACACTGTCACATAGGGTTAGGTTTGCTAAAGGTAGGCTGAGGATGTTAGTTTAGCTGGTACTCAAAAAAGAGGCATGTTAGCAAGTCTCTGCCACATTGAGAAAACTATCTTAGTGAGAATAGCCAATATTTATTGATTACTCATTTATGAGCTACTAGCAACTTTTCATGCATTAATCAATCTTCAGAAGATTATGATATTTGTTGTTGTTGTTGTTGCTGTTAGGTGCTGTCAAGTTAAGATATTATCTATCAGTGACATTGTTGTAGTAAACCAGTGAGATCTTCCAGGGACTATTGATGGGCGTAGTCACCAAGATATGGACTGGCCCTAAGTTCCAATGTAGGATCATGGAGGAAGGAGCAACCAGGAGAAGCAGTGATGCTTTTAGGTGTGAAAAATGTGCAGAGGTGGCTTTGGTAGAACAAGATGAAAATAGTGGCTATGGAGGAAGGAACATCCACCAGGAGCTGTGGCCTTCGTTTTAGGGATTCAGCCACTTCTGAACCACAGCAGAGATCTCAGGGGATTAGACAGACTAACCTCACGTCTCCTGTTTCATGACCTGTGGGTCTTTTAGGTTGCACCCAAAGGTAAGTCAGATAGGGTCACAGTCCATGTATCTCAGTATCCTCATGGGTCAAAGGTCAGAGGGTGGAGAGCAGACCCAGAATATGTAGCTACTTACTGTGTTCTCATTGAAAAAGTTAGAAAACTAGGTAAAATTAGGTAAGTAATCTGCATAATGTCCTACGGTGAGTTAGTGCAAGCCAGGCATTGACTCTCAGATGACTGGCCCCAGAGCTTCTGAGGAAGAAGGGAGAAACTAAACTATGCAATGCTTCAGCCACTGTGCTTTCGGGAAATGAGAAGACCTCTAGTGTGGTAGTCTATAGGTAATGCATTACTAACCAAAAGGCCATGTGTGTCTGGTTGTTTGAATCCTCCACTGGCTTCCTGGCAGAAAGATGGGCAGTCTTCTCCCATTAAGATTTACAGCTTTAGAAACCCAATGGAGAGTCAGTATTAATTGGAATCTATTAAATGGCAGTGAGTGTGTTTGGGTTTTAATGGATGAGGGGCTGCTGGTGGTTCATGGGAAGAACTTTTGCTTTCCATTCAGGAGACCAGATTGGATTCCCTGCCAGTGCACCACATGCTCAGATGCTGGAGATTGGAATGTGGCTATGATGCTGGACAGAGTTCAGCAGGCCTTCTACATTAAGATGAGCTAAGGGAAAGGCCTTGAAATCTACTTCTAAATATCAGCCTGTAGGAATCTTTTGCATCACAGCAGTCCAATCCACAACTGATCATAACACTGTTGCAAGACTGAGCACCTTTTTTTTTTCCTTGCTCTGTTTTGGGTTGCTGAGGGTCAAGGGATGACTTGACATTGACTAACAATAACAATAAATGAGAAATGAGAGGCTTGTGAGCATAATTAAGTAACTTGCCTGAGGTCAGGCAACTAATAAGCTGCAGGATTTCAAAGTTCAAAGCTGAGCTATTTCTGTGGACTGCCATGACCTTCAGGCAGACAGCCGTTCCCTGTCCCCACCGTCATCACCCACATTAGGAGACTGTCTGAGGCTGCACTGTGCGGTAAGGCTGTGTATCTGGACAAAGGAAGCCACTGTGCACAAAGCAGGACCACTCCCCAGCCCTTGGATTCTGCAGGCCAAGGTACCCACTTTCTAAAAAGCTACACTAACACAGACATATAACTTTCATCCATCCATCCACCTCCCCCCCCCCCCTTCAACAGACACCAGGATGCTAGAGCTGAAACCACTCATTAAACTCTTTCCTTTTCTGGGCCATAATGACGTGTTAGTCAACTCTGAGGTTATTTCAAGGGTTCAACATTTACTGAGCACCTAACTGACCCCAAAAACTGTGGAAGAAACCCGTGTTGCTGGTAATATCCCTTTAAAATCTTTCATATCATCAATTTCTTTTTCTCTGTAGCAACTAGACTAAACAAAACAAATCCCTGCTGCTGTCAAGTTATTCTGACTCATAAAAACTCTATAGGACAGAATGTTGTTGTTGTTGTTGTTGTTGTTGTTGTTGTTAAGTGCCATCAAGTCGTAGGCAATTCATAGCGACCTATGAATAAAAGACCTGAACACTTGTATAACTTTCATCCTTTCCCCAGGTTCATAGGGTTTCTGGAGGCAAGCTATTTTCTGAAGTGGTTGCCACTCCTGCTTCAAAGCTTGTTTTAATTGGGGAACTCCACCAAACACTGTCCACCATAGGTAACCATTATCTCATTTGACACAGCAATATTTTCCAAGACTGAAAATTGCTGCATCTTACTATCTTGGGTGGGTTTGGTTCTGTGACCTTTTAGTTAGCAGTTAAGCTTATTAATCTCTGCCCCACCATGATTCCTTATTCTCTACACTTGGGGTTCAAAAACTTTAGTCCATGGTCCAAATTTTACCTGCCACCTGTTTTGGCGAGTAAAAGTCTTGCTGGGACGCAGCTAGGCCTGTTTTTAATGGTATGCTTTATGGCTGCTTTTATAGGTGTTTCTGGGTGGTACAAATGGTTGATGCATTCAGCTATTAACAGAAAGGTTGAACGTTCTAGTTTACCCAGGGACACCTTAGACGATTCCAGTGATCTGTCTCTAAAACATCAGCCTGTGGAACTCAGCTTCACTCTGATGGATACTGGTTACTCTGAGTTGTAATCTAATCTATTTGACAGCTTTAACTGGTTGCTGGTGCTGGTTTGCACTCTGTAACCGAAGTGCTGAGTGGATGTCACAGAAATAGTAGGGATCACTATGTTGAAAATACTTTTCATCTGGCCCTTTATGTGGAGCCCTGATGATGACATCGATTAAGCATTGGGCTACTAATAAAAAAAGTTGGCAGTTCTAAACTACCAGCTACTCCATGGGAGGAAGATGTGGCAGTCAGCTTCCATAATGATTTGCAGCCTTGGAACCCCTGTGGAACAATTATATTCAAAAGTGTATGTATGTCTCTTCTTGTGTGAGAGTGTATGTGTGCATTCCTTTATAGAAGTTTTTTACTGAGCCCTGACCCAATTGAAGTTCCATTATTGCTCATCTGGATTATTGGAATGGCAGTGTTGTATTCCACATGTCCTCATCCCAACCTCAAACTCTTTCTCTCTAGCCTACTGTCTGCTTCTCAGAACGATCCTTTCACAGTTCACCTCTGATTGTGTCACTCTCCAGCTTGAAACCCTTATGTGCATTTCCAGCAGATGAAGGCTGAATGTTTTAAGCTGGCCTGTGGTTCCCCTTTTGGTCTGGCCCCAGCCAGCTTCACTGCCTCACACCCCTTCATCTTTTTTCTTCTGTAGCCTCCCTCATTTTTCATTCAGTTATTCACACTTGCTTTGAATCCTTATCCCCTTCATATGAGCTGACCCCTTTCCTAATACTTTCTTCACTCTCTTACTCTCTCTCTTTGTTAAATTCCTACTCATCCTATACATACAGTCCTAAGAGTAATAGCTAGTTATTTTAGATTCATGCCAATCCACAGTGTGTCAGAGTAGAACTGAGCTATGCTCTTTTTTTAAGGACTGATATTTTAGAAGTAGATTGCCAGGACTTTCTTCCGAGGTGCTTCTGGTACAATCATCAAGTGTGTTATACCATTAAAAAAAATTTCCATTATTTATTCCCTAGGGAGCTCTAGTGGTATAGTCCAGCAGGATTTGCTATGCTAACCCAAAGAGTCTGACACTCTGACAGTTTGAACCACCAACCTCTTTGAGGGAGAAAGATGGGCAGTCTCCTCCTATATTATTTACTGCTTGGGAAACCCGGGGAGGAGTAACCATTTTACTTAATGGCAGTGTGTACGGATTTTTTAGATTGAGTGCCTCCATTTATCATTCAAAACATCTTTTTCTAGGGAACCCTTCTCTGATGTGACACTACTCCCTGTGCTATATTGTCTATCATGTAACTTATAACATCTTCATAGAGGAGCCCGTAATCATGTGACGTAGGAGTGTGTGTGTGTGAATCTGAGACTCAGTCTGTCTCCAACGTTAGCTCAGAATCGCTATGAAAATAGATGCTGGATCTTTATGATTTTGCTGCTTTCTATCTAATATGTCCCAGCAATGTAGGCCCTCCATAACCATCTGCCAAAGGCAAGGAGGAAGGAAAGAAAGCAGAAAGACAGTCAGGTTCCCTGCCTTTGAGGAGCACAGGACCTCGTGAGTGGAATGAGTGTTGGCGTTATTAGGTGCCCTTGACTCGACTATGACTCACAAAAACCATATGTGCAACACAGTGTCAGAAGATTATTCCAGACAGATAAAGCCTTTCCCTCCTGGAACACCTCTATTTCAGACTTGGAATGTCTAACATGTGCAGTGAGAGGGTAGCTTTCTATGGAGTGGTCTTCTGGCATCCTCCTTCACATGTATTTAAAACCTTCCTTCTTAAAAGCACTCCCCTGCCCTTGACACCAACGGTGTAAGACAAGGTCCTTGGCCGAGTCATTGGCTTGGCCAGCCCTAGGAGAGACTTCATGAATAATGGTTGTTCCCGTCATCTCCAGCAGTTAAAGCTCCCACTGCACTGTTTGCAATATCAAGCCAAGCTTTCCTTGGCATTCTGTCTCCAGTATCTCTCCACCCAGGATTTCTTTCTGTACCTTAAGGAAAGATACCAGAAAGATTCTTCTGAGCTTTTTCACACTAGCAGTGAGATACCTCTGGTGGTAGTTTTCACAGCCAGTGACCTCTGAGTCTTTCCTAATCTGTTCTCAAGGGTAGCAGCAGCTGCATCTAAGTGTCAAACATGCACGGGACTGTAACCCCAGCTGCTTGGCCCTGAAGGCCCTTGTCTTCCATTACACTGTACTTTCTGGAACTGAACATTTCTTGTGTTTGTCTTCTATCAGTAGAACTATTGACCTTTTTTACTCTGCAAGGATTCACTGACTGTCTATAGGGTGCCAGACTCTGTAGATGGTTTTGTCAGGCTGTGGAGTAAAACTAAGTAGAGTTCCTCCCCTCAGGGAACTTACAGCCTAGTAGGGGAGATATAAACCCCTACACTATAAAACAGTAACCACTCATGGAAGTAGGAATTACAGCTTTATGCATGCTTTGAGCAGGGGGTGATAGTGTCAGAGTGCATGGAGTGAGTATTTGAGCTGCTCAGGAGGTCAGGGAAGGCTTATCAAAGCAGAGTACTGGAGTTAGTTTGAGTAAGTTAACCAAACCAAAGGCAGAAGGGGAGACAGAGGACAAAAGCCAGCCATGCTCTAGAGTGCGAGGGCATTCAGAGGAAGGCAGGGTAGGCCACTGGGCTGGAGAGAAGAACCAGGTGGTGGTTCTGGTTGAATCTGAAGTCAGGCAGCCAGACCCAGACACAGGATGGAAAAGGCCCCGAGCCCAGCGCATTCCCAGGCCCCCTGTGATCCGGACACAACAGGGCCTCCCATTTATCATTCCAAAGAGCCCTGCCACGTCTTCTCCCGGAGGCGGTCACCCCTTGGGAGGGGTTATCACCATGCAAAAAAATCCACCCAATCCCATTACCAAGTTTAAGGCTCACAGCTTAAAATAATAAGCATGCCCCCTCCACAAGCCTTCAGAAATGCCCAAATTCACATCTGCTGGGAATGAAAACACTGACAATAGAGCTCCCAGTCCCAGAGTTGTCTGCAGGCCGCAGCCCTGATACGATAAAATAAGGCCAATAGGCATGACCAGCTCTGTCAGATCTGAGAGGACGATGAGATCTTCTACTTTTCCCATCCGCGCCCCACCCCCAAAGCAGACACCTTTGAGTTTGGAAATAAACGCTTGAGCCAGGAGACTCTTGAGCTGCAAGACTTATCCATGAAAAAGAGAGAGAGGCACAGACAGAACTCATCTTTCTAACTAGCAGCAAGGAGCAGGGTCCAGCCATATGGGCAGCCACGAGGAGGTGAGGATTGCTCGGCCTGCTCAGTGCTAATTAGAAGCAGAGTGAAGCCTGGCTGAAGTGTCAGCAAGGACACCAGCAGGGACCTTTCCTGCTCAGGGCCAGCATCCTTGGCTCTGGGACTGACAGGTGCTGCCTCCCCAGCCATTCCTGACAGCTTCCAAGTTGCTCCTGCAGCTCCTCCCACACGGCCTTGACTGTGGACTGCTCAGAGCAGCTGGGCTTGGCTAAAGACAATTTCCTGTAAGGAATCATTGCCTTGTTCTTGTCGTTGCTAGGCCATTGAGGAGAGCACGACTCATAGCGACCCAATGAACAAAAGTTTTGAACCCTGTTCTATCCTACGCCATCCTCACACTTCCCAACACACAAGAGCCCATTGCAGCAGTCACCTTGTCAGTCCACCTGGGTGAGGGGTATTGATTGGGAATTGATCCAAAGTCTCTCGCAGTTAAGAGATCTACCGCTGAGCAACCAGCCATTGAAAAGACAATCCTTGGCTTCTGCTTTCAGAAACAAGCCCAGAATTACTTTAAATCCCGCATTTATTTGTTTTATTTTATTTTATACTGGTTTACATACAAAGTTCATAAAGTTCATATCCTGCATTTTAAAACTTCTTTCTGGTTGAGAACATGTTTGTCTATACAAGGATGGACATTATTTGGTGAGTATTCTGCCTTTATAGTCCGAGGTCCCTGGAGGACATAGAGGGTTTTCTTGCAGGCACCTGGTTTGTCCTAGGTAGATATGTTCTCCTGCCTTTGTTTGCCGGAGGAATGTTTTTACCATGAGGATAAAGATGGGAGCAGCAGCTGTCCATTGAGTATTTCCTTGATTTAGAAAGAAAAGAAAACCCTAGTCAGTCTACGTGAGCATGCACATATTGTACAATAGGATTGTTAGTGCTTCTTTGGAGAGAGGTTAAATTTATGTGAGGTTTAACCAAACGATGTGTCTCCATAGGGGGAAAAACCCCCCTACCCCATTTAACAGTATTTGTGATGCATGGAAAGAAAAGGGGTGAGGGAGAAACCCTGAACTCCACAAGCGTGAGAAAACAAAGGGGAAATCGGAATTGTGGATCTGCCAGAAACCTGCCATTCACAGAGACCACAAATCACTGGGAGACAAAGAGAAATGGAAAGATTTGGTATTAAAAACCCATTCTTCCCTGAATCTGTGCCAGCATCTATAAAACAATTACATGGGATCATACTTGAGGCTTTTCTGAGACACTAATTCTTCTCTTGACATTAAAATGTGTATGTTTCTCTCAAAATGTCGAGCCCAGCAAAGAAGGGCACACGGTGAGAAAGGGCAGGCACAGAGGGCAGGGTGCCTTCGCCCAGCTCCCCCAAACTAAGCAATCTCTGTGGTTTTTCTTCCTTCTTCCCCCTCTTCCCACCACCTACTCCCAAGAGTATTCTTTTGAGCTGTTGATTTTTTGACTGAGGTATATGACATTCTTGTCTGGCTCCCAGACACCTCCTTGGTTGCCAAGAGACCAGACAAGGAGGGGCAAAAGGTTCCTGTGAACTGCTCCCCACTAAAATCTGAGGGAAAACCTACTGGAACTCCCGACCAAGAGAAATGATAAGGCTGGAAGCTGGGGTCCTGATGGAAGTCATGGAGGAAAAGGCTGACACACGAGTCCATATGTCAATCTCATGTTCATAGACACATTCAATGGGCCTTTGACTTAAGATTAAATAGGGCCCCTGTGTGAAAACGGCTGTTGGTTTTAAAAGCCTTTGCATTTTGACAGGTGAAAACCTCATCAGAATTACCCTATGCAGAGATGTCAGGGAAAATATACAAGAGGAAATTGGAAAATGTGATTGAGCAAGCGGGTGCCTCCTTAGCCCTTGGCTTTCCACACAGATGATCTTACTCCTCTCGGAGTAGCTCGCTGGGCATTTCCCCTAATTGTGGCTTGGCGTAAAAATGTGTCAAGACAGGTGATGCCGTGGATTAGTGTTCCTTGCTGGCACAGCTTGATGGGTGCACCTCTCGGCAGGGGACCCATCCTTGGATCAAATGCGGGGGTATTTCCAGGTTGAGCGTTGAGGGGTGGAGCCCAGAGCTGGAGAGTCGAGAAGAAAAATAGGTGAATTAAGTGAAAAGCATGTTGTGGGCCAATTTAATCAGGGCTAATATATCAAGCCTGGTATTGTTTTTGGAACTGGATTCGGGAGTAATAGGATCCCTGACAAGTTGCAGCCAGCTTGGTAGTGTGTTTCCCGAGTTCACAGACCTGTCTTTAGGAGTCTCCAACCCAGGCCCAAATAGGCACACCCCACTGTGGCGGCAGGGTCAGTGATGTGTCCACTGTGGCGGCAGGGTCAGCGATGAGTCCCCACTGTGGTGGGGTTGGGTCAGTGATGAGTCCCCACTGTGGTGGGGATGGGTCCGCGATATGTCCACTTTGGTGGCAGGACGAGTCCCCACTCTGGTGGGGGTGGGTCAGTGATGCGTCCACTGAGGTGGCAGTGTGGATCTGGTGTGGCTCACTTCGTTCTTGGTTTTGTTGCCCTTTGGTAGATGGGAGACAAAGGCAGTGAGCCTAGCAGGGCTCCTGGGTGGTGGGTCTGGCTCTAGGCCTGTGAGGGCTTCTTTTCGACTGAGAGGAGAGCAGGGCTGAGGTGGGTGGCAGCCCTAATCTCAGAAAGCTACTGTGCTACAGACTGAGGACCATTTGCATCTAGTCTTGAAAGGGGCAGGCCCTTTTGTTTCCTAAACACAGAATATTCACCCCAAGAAAGTAGTTTTGCAGAGACAGAGTGGCCTTCACACACAGATGGGAGCTCACTCTACCCATAAGCCACCAGCCCTGGCCTCAGAAAGATGTGGTCTGCTGTCACTTGTTTTCAGAACTCACTGAAAGCAGTGTGACCTCCCATAACACCCCCTGGCTAGGTTTTCTTCTGGAGGTTTCACCCCCAGCCCCCACCCCCAGCTTAGACTGTTTTCCTGAGCGTCTTCTGAGCCAGAGCTTTGTAAACTCATCCTCTGAGGCTGCAGTTCCAGGCTCTTTAGGAGGAAATGGCCTGAAACTCTGGTTTTATTTCATACACTAGCCAGATCAGGGCCTCCGAAACACTACTTTTTGCCTTCAAATGCAGCCTTCACTATTTATTAATCCTGTAACTTTGAATTTGTTACCTATCTCTTCTCAGTTCCCACCTCTGTACAATGGAAACTCTATTGATAATGATACCAATTTCTCAGGATCTTTATGGCAATTAAATGAGATAATTCACATAAAACACAATGAGTCTGACCTACACATGTAACAGTAATCACTCAAAAATGCTTCTTGCTACTACTGTTACGATTATCATTACTGCTACTCTGCTAGTGTTGTGAGAAAGATTTAAGTCTAAGGGGGAGAATGGGGAGAACATTCTAACGGATAAAGCAAATTAGAAATCCATTGATCTGAGGTCAAGGGAGCTTAGGGGCCAAATTTGACCCTCCAGGATGCGTCGGTATATATGCGCGCTTGTGCTTACTTGTCCACACCTGTCCACACTAAAAATTATCGAGAATCGAGGTTCTTTGGAAAATCACTCTGGCTGTGGGAGGTTCAGATTAGCTGGAGGGTGTGTATTCTTTAGTCCTGCCCCTTGCCACGGCGTACATGCTCCCTTGCTCTTTTATTTTGCTTTTCTGTCAGCTGCACCTAGGAATGTTACTGTTTTCCTTGTTGTGGTGGTGGTGATGGTGTACCATCTAGTTAAATACGACTAGCAAAGGAGGAGATTGCCCCTCCTTCTCTGGCAAATCATCTGGTGGATTCGAACCTTATGCCTTTGGGATTGTGGTGCAGCTTCTTCCCACTAGGCTACCACAGCTCCCTAGAAATGTTATTGTCATTAAGTGCTGTTGAGTCAACTCCAGCTCATAGCTACTGGGTCAGTACACTAGAGCAAAACATTCACATTCCTGCACCGACCACACAATCTCTGCTGTGCTTATGCCCATTTGTGCAGTCACTGTGCAATGGATTTCATTAAGAATCTTCTTTTTTGCTCTTTTTTCAAGCATGATGTCTTTCTCAAGGAACCAGCCCTTCCTTATAACTTGACAGATGTCTTTGAAACAGAGTCTCAGCCTCACTTCCAAGGAGCACTCTGATTTCACTTCTTCCAGGACAGACTGGGTCTTTCTTTTTACAGTCCTTATTCAACTGCCACATGCATGTGAAACCAGAATGCCACTTGGCTTGAGTTCACTCTCATCTCTAAAATGACATCCCTCCTCGTTCGCATGGCCTAGAGGTCCTAGACAACATATTTGCCCAATGTCAAACTATCTATGTGACTGCTGCTCTGGTGGCCTAGTGGCAAGAAGCTGCGCTACAATCCCAAAGGCATGTGGTTCGAGGCCACCAGCTGCTGAAGGATGGGTAACCTCCTCCCATGTGATTAACTGCCTCTGAAAACCCCCAGAGGGTCGGTCAGCTGTGGGTCACTTCTGACTCAACGGTACACTGCTATCACCAGCTGCAGCCTTTGGTGTTGATTGTGTTCTAGATAAAACAATTCATAAATCTTCTCCATTTATCATGGTTTTCTGTTGGTCCAATTGTGAAGACTTTTGTTTCCTTTATGTTGAGGTGTATCCCATGCTGAAGTATAATCCATTTGGGCATAAGAGGGAACTATCTGAGTGATACCAGGAAAGTTGGCTGTCACGTGGAACACAGGCTTCACCCATGTAATTAATATTTTCTGGTAGGTGCCAGGGAAATCAAGGGAAGGAAGACATGACCACTTCATTCAAAGAGTGCAGTCTATTAATAGGAAACAAGCATGTGAGTGGAAATCTGCAGTGCTGAGTGAAAAGTGATGGGACATAAGTAAGACTGAGTTATATAAGAGTGTGCACTCCAGTCTGAGCCAGTATTTGGGTGTTGAGGAAGGCCCCTGGGAAGAAATGGGGTGTCTCTGAGCTGGGTTGGAGAGGTTACAGAAGAATTAGGTAGATGAGAAAGAAAAAGCCTCTCTAAGCAGAGGGAATAAATACTATGTGCAAGTGATCTGTGGAAACAAAATCAGATTGGGTTCCGAAAACTATTGTAGTTCTCCATGCCTGTGATTTTGCAATTAGAGATAAAGAGAGAGGTGAGACTGTCAAAGGTAATTTTTCTTCCAAAGTTTTCATTTGATTCAAAATGTTAAGGGGTTCTCATTGGAGAAATGACTAGAATGGCACATTTCCACTTCGGAAGAATTCTCTTAGCTTCATTGTATGGAATCAATGGAAAAGGCAAGGTCTACACAAGGAGACCAAGGAGCTTCAACTAGTCCTGTCTGAAAATATGAGACTTCCATCCTTGAAGTTAAACTTTAGACTTTGTCAGGAGACTTATGGGGTAATAACAAAATCTGTTACCACACTTAATGAGAGAGAGTTCAAGGACCTTCCCCAGGAGCACGTTTCCTTTGTAGGGTGTGGAGAGTGCACCGTGGCATCCAAATCTAAGTTCTCCTGCTTTTTTCTTTTTTTTTCCCCAGGACTAATTTTATAGAGACAATTCATGGGCTCAGTAATGACCTTGGGCAGGACGTTTGTTGCTGTTTAGGAATAGACTCTGTAGCAAACCAGAGAAATGTCATGGTTTTATGCTTATGTTCATGGTTGTCTTCTTGCAAGGTGACAACTTGATTTCCTTTATTATTCAAGACCATTAAACTGAAGGGGGGAGAGGACAACACTGGAAACACCCATGGGACTCAGAGGAGACAGGATGCTCAGTAGTCTCAAGTCTTCCTTTGTCAAAACAAACAGAATTCAAAACTAGTGAGCCGGCAGAGTCCCAGGGAGGAAGACTCCAATTGTCAGCTTTCACTTTGACTCCCACACTGGGCTGTTTGTTTAACAAAACAGGAGGACATTTGGAGAGGCAGCAACTAGCATTTTCTTGCCAGCGGGGTTTCTTGGTAAATGGGATTTCCCTGTGTCAGCGTGTCATTCTTCAGTGACCAAGGAAAACCCTGATGAGTCAGCGTGTTCTTAAACCTTGAGGCATCCCTGATCCTTGAGTGGTGATGTAGAGAGTTGACATTAACCACAGGATCCACGAGGGTAGCTGAGTCAGCTTGCGGGTCCCGGGATCCAAACTGCAGGAGACATGATCCCAAGGAAGGCGGCAGACCTGAGTGGGTACATCTGGTGTGGGTCCATATCCCCAATTCCCCTGTCCCCAGAGTCTCAGCTCATGGCTCAGCATATGAAGAAATCTTATGCTTTCTTTTTTGATGCATTAATCACTATGCTCTGCATACATGAGAACCGGAACCCACATTCCTGACTCCTATACAACTGCAGAGTGCTGTACCTGCTAGCACCAACATAGCACTTTCTTGAAATTCTTCAATTTGTGCCTCAACAACCCTGTAATGCGTGTAATACTTTATGTATTTTATATAAATTGAAGTCCACCAGTATGCAGGATTTGGCCCAAGGATGGAATTCAACTGTTAACTCCAGAGCTTTCTGTTAACGTCTCCTCCTCCTCCAGCTTGTGGTCTTCATCATTTACTCCTGGGCCCAGGGAAATTCTCCCTATAGCCTTCTGTCTTTGGACTGGATCTGGTGCTTCGCGTTCCTGTGTATCTGGGCCAGCACACTCTGCTCTGTGTTATCATTGAATCCAAGTATTAGCTGTGCAGAGCAGAGTTTGACAGGGTGATTAGATAAGTAGAGGTGAAACAGAACAAGGCATTCCAAGCGAAAGGCCAGTCATCTTGCTGACATGTGCTCTCTCCAAAGGAGGAGCTGCTTTTTGGTTCATGGTCGATCAGTCTCAGTTATATAAACCCAACCATTGGGCCTGGACCTTTCCCTCCCAAGCTGACAGAAGTCCTACTTGGCCTTTCAGCATGCAAGTTAGACACCATTTACTCTATGCAAACAACTTTACCTGCCCTCTTTCCCCCTCAGGTAGGATTAGATGCCCCTCTGAGCACTCACTCCCCAGTAGCACTTGCCTCACAATGTTCCAGTGCCGGGATTACCTGTCCACCTGGTTTCACTACTTTGTGAGTGCATTTAAGTTGACACCAGTATTCTGTGGCAGGCCATTTTCATGGTTACAGCTAGGATGTGGTATGGAGTCAGACTGCCTGAATTTAAGCCCAAGCACCAACACTTAGCTAGTGCTGTCACCACTTGGAGATGCAGTCATTGCATCTGTGAAATTGGGCTAGTAATTGTCTCGTGCACTTAGGATTTGTTATCAAAAGGGACAAGTCATTGGGGGGAAAAAGCATCATGCTTGGGAAAGTAGAGGGTCAGGAAATAAAGACTCTCAATAAGATGAACTGACTGCACCAGTGGATTCAGACACAGTAATGGCTCTGAACTTGACTCACAGCCAAGCACTGTTTCATTCTGTTGTGCAGAGGGCATTGTGAGTTGAACAGACTTGACAGCACATAGCAATAACAAAAGCAATCATACCTAGTGTGTCCTTGTTGTTTGTTATGTACCATTGAGTTAGTCCTCAGAGCTGACCTTCCAGCACGTTTACAGAGGCAATTAATAGCAAAGGACGAGAAAATGTGTCACTAAGTAGTGCAAATGGTTTGTTCCTCCAAGGTTGATGTTGTGAATACACTCAGGGCCACAAAGGAATACTGGCCAGGGGATCTGCTTCCATAGATATTACAGCTACAACCTTGTAGAATGAGGTTCTATGTTACATGCGGGGTCACCATGATTCAGAGGGAAATAAAGAGCTTCTCAGAACAACAATAACAGTCACACTTAATCAGAAAGTTATTTTGAGACTAAAATGGCGTGTCTGGAAACTATTCAGCAGCATAAAGGAAGTGCTTGTTATGATGATGATGATGATGATGATGATGATGTGTGTGTATTCTTCAGTATCTAGTAGGAGCACGATAAATGTGGAAGGAGTGATGTAGGAGTGAGTAGACGGAAGTTGGACAGGTAGGAGAATCAGAATGCCCCCTTCATCTCATTGGTTCCAGCCTGACATGAAGTGGCTGCTGCCCCTGGGAGCTGCTGTTTCCTGCAAATCACCAATTCTGTGCGAACATAGACTGTAACAGGAGAGACATAGACCATGCAGAGTGGAGAGTTTCCTGATGCTGTTTTATCCCTCCAGAAAAGAGGGAAGGATAGGTCAGAAGACAAGGAGAGGGCGGAAGCCTGGGGCAAAGACGTGAATGGGAAACATGCTTGCTTAAGTCCCTTGCTGTTAGAGAAAGCCAGGCAGAGGCAGTGGATTGAGGAAACCTTCACCCTGGACCTGGTGAGGGAGGGACCTTGAGCTTCCATGCTGCTGGGAGGGGTTAGGCACCTGAGATGTGACCTCAGAGCCGGTGTTGGGCTCTCTTGTGCCTGGCCAGGTGTGTGACCCTCCTAGCCCCTGGAATGTGACTATGCTGGAGATGTAATCAGTGGAATTCCTCTGGCTTCACAAGAAATGCCCCTTTGGGAGGGAAACGTACAAACAGCTTGAAAAAAATGTGACTCCTGCTTCTGGTGCCTGAACAATTGCCCCATTGTGATGACTGTGTCTAGTAAAGTGGAAGAGAGATCAAATGACATCTTAGTCAGAAGCCAGCCACCAGCCCTTATATCATTTGACACATTTGTAGGTGGGCATGTCAGACTCACCCACTTTTGCTGTTGTGTTTAATTGTTCACCAGGCTAGTTGAATAAACTGGGTTGCTTGGGACATTTTCCTTCCTAGGATGATCAAAGCTGTAAATATCCAACTGGAAACATGGGATATGTGAGTCTATTTGTATAATGGAATCCCCTGTAACTACCAGTATTTAAATCTCTGGACTTGGGACAGGATGCCTTCAGTATCTCTAGGAGTGGATTCCTACTCAAGCCAAACATATACCTTAACCTGAGCATGGTTACTGGTTGCATATAGCGTGTGTGTGTGTGTGTGTGTGTGTGTGTGTGCGCGCGCGCGCGCGCGAGCGTGCGCACGCATGCACACCTGTGCATGGTCTAGCCAGAAGTAGTGAACACTCGTAAGATGAGCTTCTTGCTATAGAATGAAAAGTACTTGGTCACTTGGCACCAAGGAAAGAAAATTCTTTCTGGGGGAATTTGTGACTGAATAATAAACCCTAAGTCATGAAACACCACGTGTGAGAAGCCGGCTCTCCAAAAGAAACAAACCCCAGTGTGTGCCAGCAGTGACCATTAGGAAGGCATGGGCTGCATGCCCGGAATCCGTTTTCCCTCACTCTCTGGGCATCCCTCCTGACAGGTTCTCCCCAAACTGGGAGCAAACACTTGTCAAGTGTATTAAAAATGTAAAAAGGAGGAGGGGATTTTGAACAGTCCCTGGGTCCAGCACTCTGGGGTTTCCCCACTTACATTTTTAAGGACTCAGGCCTTGGCAGGTCTTGGATGTTGAGCTGGCATGAAACAAAATGGAAAATATACTTGATCCTCCAGGTTGTGCCAGGGGAACCTGGTTTCGACTTAACAAATGGCAAATGAAGACTGACATTTGGAGACCTTTGGGGGCTCCAGGGCAGACTGCAAAACACCACTGTCACACTGACAGCCTTCTGCTCCTGCCACCTCACCTGCATGCTCTCCCCAGGAGTCCCTATGACCAGAACTGTCCAGGGCTGCCAACCTCACAATATCTCCTAAGTGCTTTTCTTGAAGAATAAACACCCCCTTGATAGTCTTAATAGACTCCCAAGCTGTCTGTAAAAGCTCATTTAGTAAATATAACTTTTAAAGGACATGTACGTTAAGCAAAGGAATATTTCCCCCTTCCTTTCATCTTCTTTCCTTCATTTTTCTCCTTTGTTATGTCTCCTTTTTTCTTATTTTTTTCCCTTACATCTCTCTCCATTCATCTTTCATTCTTTAGTCAGTGAAACATAAGCAAGTCCTACTGCCACTCCTCGTTCCCGGAGTGGCTTCTCAATCAAAGTGGAGAGGTAAGAGAGCTTGTGAGTGCTGTAGATAGGGCGCAGGGCACACTGCTGCTAGAGAAGGCAGCTAGCGGTGTTTCATCGAGGGCAGCTTCCCAGCTGTACAGGATCCTAACCTAAGAAATCAGTATGGAACTCAGGAATGACATTCAGGAGCTCTGAATACACAGAGAGTATAGAAAACCTCTGGGCCTACCTAGTTATGGAAAGAGGTCTTTCAGAAACACCAAGTTCTCAGTGGTCAAAACTTAAAATTTTAGAACCCAGGAAGCTCAGTTAAAGGATTTATTCTGTCTTGAATCCTCTGTGTGCTACCTCTTCTCCCCTCAGTAAGAGGAATAATACATTCTAGTGTAGAGGCCAAAAACCCAAGCTTGCAGTCATATGATCTAGGTTTGAACCCCAGTCACCCTCTTTACCATCCGTAGGATCTGAAAGGATTGTATCTTTTATTTATATTTTTAAAATTTTTAGTGTGTGTGTGTGTGTGTGTGTGTGTGTGTGTACCATCAAATCAGATCTGACTGGTATAAGAGGAGATTGTTCCTCCTTCTCCAGCAGAGCATCTGGTGGATTTGAACTGCATACCTCTGGGATTACAATGCAGCTTCTTGCCACTAGGCCACGAGAGCTCAAGGATGGTATCTTATAACTGACCTTCGTATGACATACTGGCACTGGTGGCTCTATTCTATAGGGGTGTTGAATAGATTAAATGATATATTGCTGACAAAAGAATGTTGTGTGGGCAAAGGGGACCTTGTGGCCTGAAGAGCTAATCCACTTACTTACTCTTTCATTCATTGGTGTCCAGTCAGAACCACCTCATAGCTCACTCTCCAGTGGTTTTCAGAAGCTGTAAATCACATAGGAGGAGATTACCTATTTTTTTCTTGTGGAGCAGCTGGTGGATTTAAACTGCATTCAATTATTGTAGTTGTAAACCACTTCTAACCACTAAGCCACCAGAGCTCCCTAAAATACTTGATACTGATCTTTTATGATAAATGCGTATGATTGTTGGTGCTGTAGTGCAAACCCTTAGCAATACCAAGAAAATGCTTATCTTCTAGCTGGAAAATATGCTTTAAACCAGGGATGAACGACTATGGTCTATGGGCCAAATTCTACAGATACCTGCTTTATAATAAAATTCAATCTTAAAATAACAGCCACACCTACTTATTTACATATTGTCTTCTACTGCTTTTGAACCTGCTTGTGAATGTGAATGGTTAATGCATTAAACTACTAACTAAAGGTTGGAGGTTCAAGTCCACCCAGAAACACCTTTAAAGAAATGTCTGCCTGCTTCTCAAAATGAGCCATTGAAACTCCTTTGTTTTTTTCCCCACTCTGACACACATGTGGACGGCCTGAGTCAAGTCAACTTAAAAGCAACTTCTTGAATATTTTTACATCACAAGCACACTGTGGAGTAGTTGCAAAGGAAACCTTATGGCCTGAGAGGCTGAAATATATAATATCTGAGTTTTACAGAAAATGTTTGTAGGTGCCTGCTCTAAACGATTAGAAAACAGTGAGTTTTCTAGGATCTAACTTGGAGAAACTTAGGTTCTCAGAAGTTCACAAGAAGGCATGGACAGGATGTTTGTAACATCATTATTTTACTTGCAAGTAACTGGAAACAATCTAACTGTCAATCACAAGAGGAATGCTATCTTCATGCTATGGCAGTTAAAAAGAATGCATTTCCTCAATATTGAGTCATGTGGAAAAATCTCCGGTACAAATTGGTGAGTGGGAAAAAAAGGCTAAGATGTTACCGTTTGTGTAAAACATGCAAAACATACTGTATATATTTCTGCCAGTTTATATGTAAATATGCAAATGCATGGAAAGGACTATGAAAAGATATG
This sequence comes from Elephantulus edwardii, assembly GCF_000299155.1. NCBI lineage: Eukaryota > Metazoa > Chordata > Mammalia > Macroscelidea > Macroscelididae > Elephantulus > Elephantulus edwardii. The sequence goes on along the minus strand of NW_006399783.1, from coordinate 7,226,071 downwards.
CAACAAATGATACTACTACTTGCCTGTGGGGAAAGAATGGAAATGACAGGCTTTTGTCAATAGAAACTTGGTTTATCAGTAATGCTTCTACAGAGTTGCTGAGAGGTTCAAGGCACTTAGTGAGTCTGCCTTTGGCTTCTCACTGAAAGACTGGAAGTTTGAGACCACCGAGGGGTGCGTTGAGAGAAAAGCTTGACTATCCCCTGCTGAAAAACAATCATTGCGAACCTGGGCTGCATGATAATTCTGCTCTAACACAGGTGCTGCCTTGAGGAGTCGGGATTGACTTGATGGCAAACAGTTTCTAACGCATTTATGTAATGTGGCGTTCACATCTTTTTGTTGTTTAAACAAAAAAGGTCCTTTTTTTTCATTAAAATGGATTTTAAATAATTATGCTATAAAAACTGTGAGAGCTGGGAAATAATGGGACTGCCTAGTTGTCCCGGTCTTGAAAGTGTTCCACCTTTGACAGGGTACAGCCTTGAGGATTTTGAAATCACTCTCCATTAGTGGGAACATAGTTGTGTTTCCCCTCTCTGACAGGTTTCTGCCTTATGTAGATTCTGGCTTTCACACATTTCACATTTTACAATTGTTGGACTCTTGGGCACAAAGTTGCAAGATGGGGATAATTGTGACATGTGTCATAGTGGGGAACGGAAAAGCCAAACAGGGGACCCTCAAGTGCAAAAGGCTGAAGGCTCAAAGGCAGTGGCCTCCCTGGACAGAGTTGATAGTCTTGACTTTGCCTGGCACGCTGGAACCATGGCAGGGGAAGGTGAGGAGTGCGGAGGAAGTAGATCATTAGCACAGAGAACAGGCATTTGTCCCAGGCAAGGTTGCACAGGGAAATTAAAGTGTCACACCTGGTGCCGCAGAGCACCGCTCCTGAGAGGCTGTCACGGGGTGAGTTCCACGGAACCCTGGGGTCCAGCGCTCAGGCACATGAGAGGGGCTGACTCTCCTCAGCTCCTCCTCCTTTCTTTTCATTTCTTCAGATTATGTTGTAGCAGCAGGAGACCAGCAAACTTGTTCTTCTACTCAGGACTTCAGAAAAGTACCTGTATATATGGATTTGGTTTCTGGTTTTGGAAGGGAAAATACCTGTTTCTCAAACGGTTGCTGTCACATGTAAAATTGCTAGTCAGATGTGGTTTAGGAAGAGATTACTATACATTTATATTTTAACATTAGGAAATCACCCAGTTGGGAAAGGATTTAAATGCACTTTTTTAAGATGAGCAGTAGTTAGACAAAGAACAAGAAGAAAGTAAGTGCCCAGAGTTGGAGCTCGTGTTTGCAACAAGGCTATGCCCAGCGATTGAGACCTGGCAGAGAGAGGAGGGAAAGCTGAGAAAGGCAGCTTCAGAGCTACCAAGAGCATTTTGAGGTGGCACTTCTGAAACTTAGTGTCAGAGAAAGCTGTTGGCTGGAGTATTAGAGGAGCCAGTCAGCCAGGAGTCATCAGGCAGGGTTGGTGAGGGAATTATTTTGGTCAAGAACCAGGTAGTAAATCTTTTGTGTGTTGTGGGACATGTGGTCTCTCTCATAATTACTCAGTTTTGCTGTTGTGACACAAAAGTAATCATAAAACTAATTGCCACCAAGTTGACTTCAACTGAAGTCAACCCCACGGGTGTCAGAGTGGAACGGCTGCTTCCAACCTTTCAGTTAGCAGCCAAGTGTGTTAACTCTTTGTGGGATCCTTGGACTCCAAAGCCACCACAGAAGTCATGTAACGAATGGCATGTTGTGTTGCTGTGTACCGTCGAATCGGAACCGATCATAAGTGATTCCCTAGCAAGCTTTCAGAGGCAATTCTTCCACAGAGCAGCTGGTGGATTCGAGCTGTGTGCCTTCAGGATTGTAGCACGGCTTTTAACCGCTAGGCCTAATGAATTAAATCATTCCCTAAAGCGCTTCCTAATGAATGGAATCCTTTTTCTAATATAACTATATTTACCGAGACCGATAGTGGGCTAGGTGTGACTAAAGCTGAAAGAGGGGCCAGATCTGATAGGATATAAACCTGAAGGAGCTGGAGGTCAGTACATGCAGAGACCAGGGTATAACTAGAAGCTTTAGGGTGTGCAATGTACCAAGTGACACCTCAGAGGAAACTCTACCAAAATGATTGTCTATAAAATTTCTGTGCAGTATTTCAGTAGAAATTTATTCTTTTTAATAAAAATATCCCCAGAGTTAGTAGTAACATCAAAAGTGTTTTCTGTAAACCTAGCTTTTATGTGTCCGTATATCTTCAAGGCAGAAGTTCGGTGCTGCTTTACTTTTTGAACCTTCTAATTCTAGTTAGGTCAAAGCCACCATTGTTCCCCAATTACAAGGATGCTTTCAATCACATGGTTTCATCCCACAAGCTTCATGCCCTTGCTATTGCTTCTGTTGCTGCCAGTATTTCTATAGTCTTTGATTATGTCCAGAATTCCTGGTTTTTCAGTACAGTATTGTTGTAGCTAGTATTTGTGAATTTATATCAAGAACTACTTTGGAATGAATAATTTAAATAATATGAAAAATTATAACAGAGTTTCTGCTCAGTTACCAGTAATGTTGTAACTATTAATGTTATAGTTCAGTGTAGAAATATATTTATTGTTAATATTCATATAATCTAAGAGATGTTACATTTAAGCAATTTGCAGCTGTGTTGATAAAGCATGGCTGTGTGATTAAAATTGATAATAAGCATTGCTAAGTACTGTTATTTTCAGTATGGATTACATCTCAACATTAAGAAACATCATGACAAATAAGGAAAAGATTGAGACTGCCAATGACCATACCGTATTTGGATCCACAATCAATATACTTGGTACTAGCAGACAGGAATTCAGCAGATATATTGTGTTGGGGAAGTCTGTAGTCAGGGACCTCTCCAAATTGTTGAGGAGAAATGATGATGCTTGAAGGACTAAGGTGCACCTGATTCAGGCCATGGTCTTTTCAATCAGTTGGTATGTGTCTGAGGCCTGGACAGTGAATAAATATGACAGAAGAAGAATTTATGCCTTTGAGCTGTGGTGTTGGAAAAGAATGCCCATGGATTGCCAAAAGAACAAACAGATATGTCCTAGAGAAGGTGCACCTAAAGTGCTCTTTGAGGCAAAGATGATGTCTCACATACTTTGGGCATGTTTCTAGGGAGGTTATTCTTTGGAAAGGGAGATTTATGCTTGGAAAGGTGGAAAGATGGTGAAAGAAGGGAAGATCCTCAACCAAGTAGATTGACACATGGACTTGAGTGTGTCAGAAATCTTGAGGATGGCACAGGATAGGACAAGGTTCATATTTGTTGTTCATAGAATCACTATGAGTTGTACTTGACTCGATAGCACCTAACAACAAGGATTTCATATAATCTAGTAGGGAGGAGATCCCTAGGAGCTAGAATGGAGGTGACACCATGAATTACCCCATTATATAACACCAATCTTATGCCACTGTGAACAGCACTTGCCCAAGAATAAAGCCAGTTAGGAGGAGAACAATAGGAACAATTTTTTTACCTTGCCTACCTCTCCAGATCAACTGTAGCTGGATCCTGTTAACGCCATACTTTACAGTTATAAATAAATTCTCATTGTTCGTCAACCCATTTCTGTCACTTACACCTCGAAGAGGCCTGACAGATATATTTGACATTTGTGTTATGATAGGAAAAAACATCATTTTCCTGGAACTCTGTGTGAATAAAACTCTGTCTACTTTACTCATTTAAAAATAAGCCCTGTATATTCTGGATTGGCCAGGTTTCTATTACCAAGAAATAGAAGCTTACTCTGGTTGATGTAAAACTGAAAATAACAAAGCTTCATCTCACATACTTTGGACATGTTGCAGAAAGTTGCTAGGAAAGGCCTTGAAGAAGAACATCATATTTGGAAAGATGGAGGGTTGGAGAAAGAGAAGGTGACTTTGAGCCAGGTGGATTGACACAGTGGCTGCAGAAATGGGCTCCATTGTGTCAGAGATTGTGAGGATGGCACAGGACAGGAAAGGGTTCAAATCTGTTGATCATAGGATTGCTGTGAGTCGTACTTGACTTTATGGCTCCTAGCAAGAGAGGGCAAGAACCTGTTATTCTAATTTCTTTCATTTTTTTGTGGTGTTTTTTTTTTTTTTAAAGCTGCAGGAAAGTTAATTTGTCCTTCAGAAAGAACACATTTGGTTTGAAAGAACTTTTATTATCTGAGTGGAATGCACCCAGTTTTACAGTCCTATGCTGAGAAAGTATTGTCTCAAAAAATAATTATTTCTGCATTATTAGTTATTTGTTTTACATAAACTAAAACGAATTTTAATTTATCACAGTATTTGTTATTTTTAAAAATATAAATAAAAAACTGCTGAACAATCAAAAAAAAAAGAAAAGAAATTGAGTGAGTCTGGAATTACCAGATATCTGAAGAATTGGGTTCAAGAAAAGGGTGAGAATAAAGAGTGGGCTTTAAAGGGCCATAAGGGCCAGTGTGAGAAAAAGGCTTCTGCCATGCTTGGACCACAGTCTTCAGCACAGACAGCCCCATCTCGGTCACTGCTGATCCACAGTCAGTACCCACCTAGCAGTAGTCAAGAAGTCAAAAAATGTGTTATAGTGGGAAAATTACTGTCAAGGACCTCTCCAAAGAGCTTAAGAGTACCAGTTTAAAGACAAAGGAGCACCTGGTCCAAGCCATGTTATTTTCATTTGCTTCTGGAAATCGCATCTGGAATTTGACAGTGACTAATGATAATGGAAGAAGAATGTATGCTTTTGTAGTGAGGCTTGGAGAAAGAGAGGAAGACCCCAACAAGAGGGAATGACACAGTGATGATAGCAGTGGATATTTGAGTGTCAGAAATGTGAGGATGGTGTGGATCGAGCTTGGTTCTGATCTGTTTGTTGTCCATAGAGTTGCATGAGTTGCCATTTTGATGTCACCTTACAATAACAAAAACTGCTACTCTTTCTGCTTCAGAAATTCCTAGTTCAAAGCTGAGGAAGGAGTGAGTGTCTCGTTGACTGAACTGCCACATATCTTGTGGATCTGACCCTTTTGACTTCTTAAATAGAGGCTGTGTGCACAGTTGTAAGACTTTGGGACAAAATATTAAATCAGATGACATGTGATCACTGTGATGCATCCCTTAAGATGCCTGGGTCCTTCCCTTCATTTCCAAGAAGTGCGATCACCTCTTCAGAGATATCTTTGTGACATCATTGACTCTTAGCAATTTCCATAGCTCACTTCCCATAGGTCCACCTGAACCCATGCCCTGACTGTCCCATCCATCTTTCAGTCATTTTCCTGTACACTCTGTGACTGTGGTGAGGCGCATTACCTGCTAAAACTGTCAGCCTTCGATGGTGTCATTTCCAGAAGGCCCTTCGCACTGCTCCTGCCATCTGTGAGCAGATTCTAAATCATCTGAGCACTGAGAGACAACTACTTATCAAGCTTGTCCAGCCCTCCCTATGGGCTTTCCACGGCGTCTGCTCTGCATTCTGGGGAAAGGGAGAGCCGGGCACAGAGCAGTGGTGAGGAAGCCACAGGTCCCTTCCAGCCTGCCCTCCTTGTCATTTCCTCCCTGTCTCCCTGGAAACTAATCCCGTCTTTTTTGACGACTGCACAGGGAGGCTGCTTGCTTCAGTGATTGTCAAGGCAGCTTATCCCTCTGTTAATTAGCTACTCAGAAAAATGCTGTATGACACTGTGCAGTTTAGCTTCCAGCTTGTTAACACACGGGACTCCAAAGAAACTTTGACCTGGCCCATGGCTGTGAGTTAGAGGACTCGAGAAAAACCAGAGGAAGGGCTTCCCACCACATTCACCCCTGGGTTAACCATCTCTGTTAGGTACTGTGCAATGCGTAGGTAAGAAGAAAGGAATCGGCACTGCCATTCAGAACTGGGTTTTCTGATCCCTCATGCAGAGTGTGACTTTTGCTGGGCTTTGAGAGAGGGAGCTGAGTACCAACAGGAGGAACTTGTCGTGTAGATTCTAGCTAGGCTTGAAATATTAAAATGTGCATCCTCTCCTCACTTAGCAATGTGGGTAGGTTCTGAAGACCAGTTCATTATGTGAAAATTTAAGTTATGTGAAACTTGAACAGCCAGGTGTTCCCCAGGCTCCAGGAGTCGCTTTGGTGCAGCCCCATGGGGCTGCTCCATTCCTTGCAGCTCCCCGAGTTCTGTGCTGTCACACCTGTACTTCAGACAGGTGGGTAGACTTGTGCCATTTCAAACAACCTGCAGAAGTGTCTGGGTCAGGATTTCCAGCCAGGAGAACACTCCCTGTACTCTGAGCCTTGAAGTCCTTGCTCTTCACAGAAACGTCTACCTAGGACCACAACCCACAAACTCTGTGTCCCTAAGTGTGTAGATGGGGGCTGTCCTCTCTGTCTGCAGCAAGGTGACTGCCACACATCATATCTGCACCTCCCCGTACCTTTTCACAGATTCATGGCCTGAACCTGTGGGCTTAGGTGGGATGACCTTTTTAAATTATTCTTTTAAATTTTATTTTCATGTAAGACTAGGGAGAGAGGTCATTGTAACTAAAGGGACTTTGAGCTCAAGTGGGAGACCATTTCTCACTCAAAATACATGTATCCTTAAATGAATTCAAGGTGATTTAAGTACATTTTTTCCCTTTTGTAAATATGAAGTGTCAGATATAGAGATAGTAAGGCATATATATGTAGGTGTGTTAACTACTTTATTTGGTCATTATTATAGCTGATGCTTTTGAACAGATTCTGAGTTCCTGCAGCTCCATGTAGCATAGAACTGTCCTCTGAGGTTTCTAGACTGTAATCTTTGTGGGAACAGAGGACCAGATTTTTCTCCCTTGGAGTCGCTACCAACTTTTTGCTAACTTCTGAGTGTTTCTCCCCTGTGCCTCCAGAGTTCGCCAGTTTGATCAATACTGTCTCCAAATAACAGATTAAATATCAAATGTGGCTTAAGATTTAAGCTTCATTTAGTAGTGTTTCTTCGTGATTCATTGTGTCCAGTCACGATGCAGAGGACTGGGAAAATAAGTTTTAAAAAGTATAGTCCAACTTCTCATCGGTCCATGTGATGGGACAGGGAAGACATTGTAATAGTCTCTTTCAGCTCAAGAGTATAGTGGACCACAGGGAGTGTTCTTATGGGAATATGATGATACAGGGACTGAGTATTCATTTCCTGTGACTCTTAGAACAAATTACAACAAGTAGCAAGGCTTAAGACAGCAGAAATGCATTGTAACGTAGTTCTGGAAACTGGAAGTCTTAGAAGTTGGAAGTCAGGGTATTAGCAAGCCTTAGCTCCCTCCAGAGACTCTATAATATTCTTTTTTTGCATTCTGTGGCTTGTAAGAAGGGTGGGATGGATAAACACATAGAGGGGATAGTACAAGGTTAGAGCTTGAGAATAGGAGTCAGTCAACACCCTTTCCCTTTTCTAGCTGCTTCTTTGGCGTCTTTCTTCATAAAGAAGGGAGATCTTCCCTCACCTCTTCTTTACAAGTTATTTCCTCGTTTGTGTCTGTCTCCCTCCTCTTCTGTCTTACAGCATTTGTGGTGACTTTCAGGGCCCATCCAGATCATCCAGGATAATCTTCCACTATGATCTGTGGCTTGTTCATATCTTTGCTATACAAAATAATAGCACCTCTCTGCCATAAAAGGTTCAGGGATTAAAAAGTGACCTTATGCTTGGCGACTATGTTTTTATCTATCACAGACAACTGTCCAGCCTGGGGTTGGGGTGAGGGATAGCTTCCTGAAGGAATTAAGTAAGAACTGTGGGCCCTGGGCCTGACTGCCTTCAGATCGTTCCTCGCCATTCTCTGTTATCCAGCTCAGTAGTCCAGCCTTTGTGATTTGTGCTTTTCAGGGATCTGTATCAGCTGACCTCCACTGGGTCTTGCCAAAGAGAGGTACTACTAAGAGGCTGGGCTGGGAGGAGAATGATAGAGTGATATTTCGTCTCCTCCTGTGGCTCCATTTCCTCCTCCTCTGCATCTCTCTCTTCTTCTCACTTACTCTCTTTCTTGCCTTCCTCTTAGTCCTCCATCTCTTTCTCTTCTTCTTCTTCATTGTTTTCCTCCCTCTTCTCTGTTTCCTTCCATTTTCCTTCCCCTTGCACTCCTCCTATACCTCAACAACCTCTCTGAAAGCATCTGTGTCCCACTTTGGCTCCGTTTTCTATCAGACGGACTCAGGTGACATTAACTAATCCCTTTGTCCCTCCTTTCTAGGTTCAAGAACAGCTTCTGCTGTTGCTTATCTGAGATATCTCCACCTCCTCTCTCGGACCTTCAGCTCCTGTATCAACTGTATAACTAATTCTCTTGCATGACCTTCCCTCTATGGAAAATGTGTAATTTATTTTCAGTTTCAGCCATAGGTTTTCAGTTAGCAGGAAAACGGGCGTTGGAGCTCCTATTTATTGCTGTGGAACTATAGTTTTAAAAGTCTAAACTGAGATGTGAAGGATTAATAAAGTTTGTCTAGAAGGTGGGGAAAGATTCTTTTACTGAGAGCTACACACTCAGCCAGCCAGGCAGGCCCTGCCCCTTTGACACTTCCAGTCAAATAGAAAAGAAAGATGCTGATCAAATCATCACCTTTATATATATTTTATGATTAAAAACAGTTGAGAATGTAAAGAGTGGATTGTTGTTGTTGTTGTTATGTGCCGTCGAGTCGTTT
>NW_006399783.1:7214970-7215700 GCF_000299155.1 Elephantulus edwardii | reverse complement strand
GAAGTCCAGGCTGGGTTTATAAGGGGTCGTGGTACTAGGGATATTGTTGTTGAAAGAGTGGATTAGCCTTAGAAAAATAGAGTAGAAAAATTAGCAGGCTTAGAAAAATACAGAACTAGAACATCTCATCGTGGCTGAAGTGGCAGTCAAGCTTCCTGCTGAAATGATATTTAAGCTGAAATCTGAGAGTCAATTGGTCTTGTAGGAAGTGCATCCAGAGTGTTCCTTAAAAGCAAGGATGAAAACAGCTATGAGATATCATCTCACCGCAGTCAGAACAGCAAAATTTAACAGAACAGCAAGCAACAAATGCTGGCGAGGTTGTGGAGAAGCTGGGACCCTTATTCACTGTTGGTGGGAGTGTAACATGGTGCAACCTCTGTGAAAGGCGATATGACACTTTCTCAAAAAGTTGCAAATAGAGATACCATTTGACCCAGCAATTCCACTACTGGGAATATATCCCAAAGAGACCATAACAACCATCCAAACAGTATATATGCACACACATGTTTATCGCGGCTTTGTTCACAATAGCAAGGAGTTGGAAACAACCCAGGTGCCCATCAACAAACGCATGGAGAAGCTGTGGTATAGTCACACAATGGAATACTATGCTGCATTGAAAAACAAGGAACTCATGCGATATTATTAAAAATGGGTGAGCCTTGGGGACATTATGCTGAGTGAAATATCTCAGTCTCAAAAGGACAAATACTGCATGGTACCA
>NW_006399783.1:7179444-7214636 GCF_000299155.1 Elephantulus edwardii | reverse complement strand
AAAGTTGGAAAAAGAAACAAAAAAAGAGGCAAGGGTGGTGAAACTTTATCTCATATGCTGTGGACATATTGAGAGGAGCAGTCAACCCTTGAAACAGAAGACCCTCAAGGAGATGGGTTGACGCAGTGATGCAGTGAGATTGTGGGGATGGTGCAGGGACGAGTGAAAGTCTTAGGGTTGCTGTAAGTCGTAGTCCACTCAATGGTATTTAATCACATCAGCAAAGTGGTCCAGAGAGGAAGACTTTCCTAGGAGGGGCAGGATGGATAAGGAAAAAGGATGGACAGTGTAGAACTTTGTGAGATTTGGATTTCGTAAAAGAAATAGCTACAGATGTCAGTGAAGAATTTGTACCATGTACAATGAGTAACTGGGTTTCTTCCTGAGGAGTGACACATAAAAGACGCAGAGGCCATGTGAGAGAACCTTAGGTTTCAGACCTCAGAAAGAGCTCTAGAACCGTAAGAACAAAATTACTAGAGAAAAACCTTTGCCTTCAAATTGTGGTGCTGGAAAGAGTACTGGATACCCCACAGATTGCCGAAAGAGTAAACAGATATATAGAGAAAGTGTCAAAAAGTTTTAGAGGAAGTGTCAAATTCTCCTTGGGTTTAATATTCACTGCTTTTGTTGTTATGATTATTATTGGGTTTTACTTCCTTGTGGCAAAGAATTAACTTCTAGGAAACAACCTTGACAGTGCTATCTGGGAGAAAGGGTACAGATTTCAACATTTCACAATCTCTGTGTTAAGTCTCTGTTAACACACATTGTGACTTTTGAAATTCCTGAAAGACTGTGCTGTATACTTGTCTAAGATGATGACAACTATGGAGAAAAGAGACTTTTATCTTTTTTCCTGACCACCATGTGACCATTAGCTAGGCACAGACACCCTGGTGGCTGGAGTTCTTTAGTTCCCACCTTATCTAAAACATGAGTTGTCCTTGATTTTCTTCTTAGACTACCTGCGGAATGATGGTCCTAGACACCTTTAATAGAGAACTTGTACAGTCATGAAGAGTGATATGATATTGTTATCTAGGTTCCTCCTGGTCCTCATTGCCCTCCTGTCCCTTGGCCCCCACCTTCTTGAAATCCAGAAAAGCCCTACATAAAGGTAGTCTGAGAAGGACAGAGTGCTATAATATAGAGAATAGGGGTGCAGCAGGGTGGAAATATCAACTTAGAATTCAAATTGATTAGGCTAAATAAGCATTTTTGTTTCCTTTCACAGAGATTTATTTCTATTTTATTATCAATGTTATACTTCCATAAGTGTAGCAATTACAGGAAATACTAAACCACAAGTCATTATTTGCATTTTGACATCCTTTTTTAGTTTTTGGGCTTTTTTGTTTTTATTAATTGTGATTTTAATGAAAGTTTAGAGAAAGGTTGAGTTTTCTTTCATTCACTATTGTACCTTTTTAGTTTTTGGAGAAAGAGAGAGAGAGAGTGTGTGTGTGTGTGTGTGTGTGTGCTGTAGTCTGTAGGGAGTCATGCTGCTTACCCACAGGCCATGCTCCTCTGGCAGTTTGAATCTACTGGCAGTTCCAAGGGAGAAGGATGGGCAATTTACAGCCAGGGAAATGTGCTCAACGGCCAGTCATGAGTCAGTTCTGGCTCAATGGCAATAAGAGTTTTGTGAGTCTGCAGATTTATTGGTGTGTGCTCTTTTTTAATTGATTGTTTCATTGTACTGCAGATGCCTTTGTTTAATTTCTACATTTTCATTTATCAGACAATATTCTAAGAATACTGAAATATGTTGTTGAAAAAGCCTTTTGTGAGTTTGCAATGGTGGTGCAATGTTTCCCTGAATTGATGCACCGTGATTTACCTAAGGAATAATACAGAAGCTCATCAGATGCTCTCTGAGTGCTCAGTCGCTAGGTGAAAAGTCAGTGTTTTGATGGCACAGAATAAGGCAGGGTTCATGTTGGCTGTTCACAGGGTCTGTAGGAGTCGTACTCATGGCACCTAACAACAACCAGCTCTAGAGGAGAAAAGACTCAGCAATGAACTAAAGACTGCAGTGTAGGGAACCCACTAGGGCAGTTCTCCCCTGACCTGGAGGGGTGCTATGAGTTGGAGCTGATTCAAGGACACTGAATGTGGTTTTTCATGTGTTCGTTGTGTTGATGACAGATCCATAAATCAGTGACGGGAAATACAGATTTGCCTATAATGCTCTGGGCTCACCGAAGAGATAGCTACATTGCTGGCTTAAAAGCAAAATGTATACAGTTGCCTCCACTAGACTTCTCGGGTTTGTCTCTCTGTGGTGTTTGGGCCACTAGTTCTCTCCTCACTTTCTAGTCTTCCTGGACTTTCAATATCTTCAAGTCCCTCCCTATATCTGCAAAGCAGGCAGTGCTTCCCAGCTGATATGTGAGGATAGATCATGCGTATGTTTGGAACTTAAAAAAAACCCCAACCCAAAATATATTAAATAATGTCAGATTTGTAAAGGTTTCTCCGACCTGTTTCTCTAGTTCCTTGACAGTTAGTTTCAGGAGGAGCTGTAGTCCCTGGACTGCATATGGAACAATGGCATCTACTGTGGCTCCTTGTTATGCCCAGCACTTTAGCATTTTCTTAGTTTCTCCCAAGTGCCCTTAAAGTGATGTCCTTGTTTATCAACACTTGAAAGAAGCTCTGGCCTCAGATTTACCCAAAACAATGCTTTGTAATCTTACTAGAGTGAAGAGTGCAGCCTGGGAAGCCTTCGAGAGCAATTCTCATCTGACCGAGAGGGTCAGTATGAGCACTTTTTCAGCTTCTTCAAACATGTATTGTTATGTATCGATTTTGTCCAACAAAGACATCTCTTTTGAACACCCTCATTGTCAGAAAGCAGTGCGGAATGCATGGAGTTATACAAGTAGTGCCACATGAACATGTGTGAACATATGAGCATTTGTGTACATTTCTGGTTAGGATAGATTCCCAGAAGAAAAATCTAAAAGCATGTGTAATTTCAAAACATTTTAATATTAATATAGTAACGATGTCTAAGGAGATAGTGAAACCAAGTTTCCCCTTGGAAACTAGGATTTTGAAGCTCTGTCTCACATACTTTGTTCATGTGACCAGGAATTCGTTGGAGAAGGACATAATGCTTGGAAAGGTGGAGGAACAGTGCAGGAAAGGAAGACCTCGAATGCAATGGATTGATGCAGTGACCGGGACAATGTTGGAATCTATGAGACTGACTCAGGACAGGGCAGGCTTCAGAACTGCTGTGCAGAGGGTTGCTATGGGTCACAGGCGAATCAATGACATATAACTACAATATAATCAAGATGACCAATTATCTTATTCCCCTACCTCTTTGCTCTCTGGTCTTTGCTTTCTAGAAAGTGTTGGCCATTTGGTCTCATATCTATAATTGAGCCCTATCAAGTGATATTGGGGGGTTTTATAAGCCAAAGAATTATTTAGCTAAATGGTGACCTTATGGAATTGCTAAAAACTGAAGTACCTGTTAAAATTTAAACTAAGAATTTATTAAAGGAACAAATTAATCTGCAATCAGGTAGTACTTTCTGAGGATTCATTGACATACTACAGTAAAAGATATATTTCACAAAGTTCAAATAATTTTTAAAGAAATGCAGGATCTTACAAAGAAAGAAGAAACCTGATTGGTTGACATTACTAAAATTATGCTTTAAAAGACAGAAAACAATGGTGAGATTCCTTAAGCATTATTCTGCTGATCATAAAGATTTAATCCTTTAACAGCTTAATCTAGAAATATTTCCGGGGCCAGCCTGAGGGAATGCTAGGAGCACACTGTGAGAGGAATAGGAAGGAGGAGAGATAGAATGCTTCCTAAGGTATGCTGTCTGGCCATATTTTGAAGGTCAGCAATAACAACAAATAGCAAAAAATGGAGTTGAGCTTGCATCTTTGGCAGAAATTTCTACATATAACAAACATTGTGTTCTTTTGAACAGTTTTTATTTAAGGCTTAAAGTGTATCTCAGATTAAGAATCTTTGCAATTCATCCAGTCTCAACTGGTCTATTAAGATTGGGATATTTTAAGAATTTGAGTTCTATTTCATATCATGTTCAATTTGTTAGGATCCCTCTACTGTATTGCTGATCAGAAAAATCAGTAGCAGGATCTGGGCACCATTTAGTTCTTCTGCTTTCTGGGTAGATGAGGTTATGAGTTATGAGAGTAAAGTGGTTGTTGTTGTTGTTGTTGTTGTTAGGTGTCATCGAGTTGAGTACAACTCATGGTGAACCTATGAACAAAAGATCTGAATCCAGTCCTGTCCTGCGCCATCCTCATATTTTCTGACACACATGAGCCCATTGTGGCAGTCACCATTTCAATCCACCTGGTTGAGGATCTTCCTCTTCTTCACTCACCCACCACCCTTCCCAGCATCATGTCTTTCTCCAAGGAGTAGCACCTCCTAGCAACATGTTCAAAGTATGTGAGGTGGAGCCTCATCATTCTTGCCTCCAAAGAGCATTCGGGCTGTACCCTCTCTAAGACATAACTGTTTGTTCTCTTGGTCGTCCATGGGATGTTCAGTGCTCTTCTCCAACATGACAACTCAAAGATGTCAATTCTTTTTCTGTCACCCTTATTCATTGACCAGCTCTCAGATGCATAACAAGTACTTGGAAAGACTATGGCCTGAATCAGATGAACCTTAGTCTTCAAAGTGACACCACTACTCCTCAATAATTTGGAAAGGTCCCTGACTGCAGATTTTCCCAGTACAATGAGCATCCTTATGTCCTGACTGCTGGTACCAACGGTGTTAATTGTGAATCCAAGCAAGATGAAGCTATTGACAGTTTTAGTCTCCTCTCCATCCATCATAACGCTGCCTATTGGTAGAGTGGTAAGAATCTTTGTTTTCCTGACGTTTAGATGCAATCCGTACTGAAGGCTGCATTCCTTGATCTTCTGCAGCTAATGCTTCAAGCCCTCCTCACTTTCAGCAAGCAAGGTTGTGTCATCTGTATAATCCAAGTTATTGATGAGTCTCTCTCCAATCCTGATGTCATACTCCTCCTCATAGACTAGCTTCTTGGCTATTTTGTGCAGTATAAAGATTCAGTAGGTATGGAGAGAGAATACATCCCTGACACACTTATTGAGACAGACTAGGAAGCAGGGTGGGCCATCTACTTCCTAAATAAAAGGCTTTTGAAAAGTCTGTGAACGCTGAACAAAGAGGATAGTTATAGGAGTGTAGTGGTAGAACCCAGATTGGAAGTCAGTTCAAATTAGGAAAATTAATAACATCATTTAACAATTGGTACATGGAATGTATATGTATGTAGCATGAATGTTGGAAAACTAGAAATTGTTAAAAATGAAATGGAATAAATAAATATTGACAGTAAGCATTAGTGAGATGTGGTGGACCAGCTATGGCCCTTTGAATCAAATAATCATGGTATACTATGCAGAGACTGAAACAAAGAATAGTGTTGCATTCTTAGTCAAAAAGTTGATTTCTGAAAAACAAGGAACTCATGCCACATTATTCAAAATGGGTGACCTTGGAGGACATTATGCTGAGTGAAGTATCTCAGTCACCAAAGGACAATTACTGCATGGTGCCACTGTTGTAAAACAGGACTGACATTGGGGTTGGGGGGAGACTGAGAAAGATGGGGTCAATAATGTATACTGCACTGAAACAGATGAGGGAGTGAATAATTTAAAAGCGATGTATGATAGGGTATTATGGTTATCACAAGAGTCCACAATTAAGGTTGCATAGTGGAATGTACTTGGGGCAGTGGGAGGGGTGCGGGGAGATTGTGTACCAGGGAGGGAGTGTTTCTTTTACTTTTCAAAGAGAGGAGCGAACTGGCGGGGGGAGAATGAATGGAAATCCAAAATCTCTGTAAATGTTCATTAAAATTATTTTTTTAAAAAGTTGATTTCAAGTTCTATACTGAAATACAATGTTGTGAGTGATAGGATAATATTCATATGCATACAAGGAAGACCCTTGACTATTATTCAAGAATATGCTCCTACATCTAGTGCCAAAGAGGAAGAAATTGAAATTGAAAATTTTTACTAAATTTTGCAGTCTGAAATTGACTTAACATGCAGGATGTGTTAATGATAAGTGGTGATTGGAATACAAAAGTAAGAAACAATGAAGAAGGAATAGAAGTTGCAAAATACGGGTTTGTTGATAGAAATGAAGCTGGAAATAGAATGTTGAATTTTGTATTTATAATCATTTGTTAATTGTAAATATATTTTTCTAAAAGACACAAAAGATGACCTTACACATGGATTTCACCTGATGGACCGAATAGGAATCAGATTGATTACATTTGTGGAAGGAATCATTGGAGAAGCTCTATATCAGCAGTCAAAATTAGGCCAGAGGCCAATTGTGGGTCAGATTATCACTTATTCATATGCAACTTCAAATTGAGTCTGAAAAAAAGCAAAGTAAGTCCACATGAACCAAGATATGATCTTGAATCAATTCTATCTGAATTTCATAATCTTCTTAAGAATAGGTTTGAGGCATTAAACACCAGTGATAGAAGACCAGATGAGTTGTGGCAAGATATCAGTAATATAATCCATGAAGAAAGCAGAAGGTCACACCTGTTCAATCTATATGCTGAGCAAATTACCCGAGAAGCTGAATGAACTCTATGAAGAGGAATGTGGCATCAGGATTAAAGAGAGACTCATCGATAACCTTTGTTATGGAAATGACACAACCTTGCTTGCTAAAAGTGAGGAGGACTGGAAGCAACTTGTTGCAGAAGATCAAAGAATGCAGCCTTCAGTACGGATTGTGTCACAATATCAAACAAAGATTCTTGCTACTGTACCAATAGGCAGTGTCCTGATGGATGGAGAGGAGATTGAAACTGTCAACAGTTTCATCTTGCTTGAATCCATAGTCTTTCCACTTACTAGCTATGCATCCAAGACCTGAACAGTGAATAAGGATGACAGAAAGAATTGATGCCTTTGAGCTGTAATGTTGGAGAAGAGCACTGAACATCCCATGGATGACCAAGAGAATGAACAGATATGTCTTGGAGATGGTGCAGCCTGAGTGCTCTTTGGGGGCAAGAATGATGAGGCTTTCCCTCACATACTTTGGATATACTGCAAGAAGGTTCTATTCCTTAAAGAAGGACATGATGTTGGGAAGGGTGGAGGGTGGCAAACAAAGGAGAAGAAGATTGTCAACCAAGTGGATTAACACAGTGACTGCTGCAATGGGCTCTTGTGTGTCAGAAATTATGAAGATAGCACAGGACAGTACTGGGTTCAGATCTTTTGTTCATAGGGTCACTCTGAGTCTTACTCAACTCAGTGGCACCTAACAACAACAACAGCAACTTTCAATATTGTGACATGAGGCTTAGATATTTTTTTTAAAAAGTGAGTTTTCTTTTTATTCTTCAATTCCAGCTATCTGCACATTCTATTATAATACTTTGCACTGTACTACCAAGCTGCTCTTTGAAATCTGTTCAGCTCTTTCATTTCATCAAGTTTTCTTTGTGTTTTGGCTTCTTGATGCTCCAGTGCAATCTTTAGAGTCTCTTCTGACATCCATTTCAATTTTTTCTTCTTTCTCTTCTATTTTAGTAATGACCTTTTGCTTTCTTCATAGATTATATCCTTGGTATCATCCCACAACTCATTTGGTCTTTGATCATTGGTGTTCAATGCCTCAAATCTATTCTTTAGATGATCACGAAAATCAGATGGAATTGGTTCAGGATTGTATCTTGGTTCCTGTGGACTTATTTTAATTTTCTTCAGCCTCAATTTGAACTTGCATATGAGTAATTAATTCTCTTTTACTCTAGGTGCCTAGAAACCAATAGTTGTACCTTAATTGGCCACTCACAAACTTTTTAAGATTCCAGATGGAACTCACCAAACTAGGATGCATTGGCCAATTTTCCCTATAAGATATGGCTATAAGCCTGCAGACTTGGTAAACTAGTTTAATAAGGTGTTTAATGTGTGCCCATGTTTGGCTAAGTACTTTATTGTATATATGAATATGTATGGATGTATTGGGTCCTCAATCAACATTTTTGGTACCAGCAGCTACAAAATCAAAAGACAAATTGCACTGGGGCAATCTGCTGTCAGAGAGCTATCCAGAGTATTGAAGAGCAACAGTGTCAGTCTAGAGACTAAGGTACACCTGATCCAGGCCATGGTCTTTGCAGTTACTTGATATGCACCAAAAAGCTGGCCTATGACTAAAGATGATAGAAGAATTGATGCCTTTGAGTTGTGGTCCTCGAGAAGAGTATTTAATATAACATGGATGCTCGGAGAACAATCAGGTTCATCCTGGAAAGGGTGAAACCAGGCTGCTTCTTGGAGGCAAGGATTCTGAAGGTCCATTTGACATACTTTGGGCCTGTTACAGGGATGGACCAGTCCTTGGAGAGGGACATCATGCTTGGAATGACGGAGGGACAGCACAAGAAAGGAAGACCCTAGAGGAGATGGATTGATTCAGTGACTGGGTAATGGGAGTAGTTATGTCAGAGACAATGAGATTTGTTCAAGATGGAGCAGGATTCAGAGCTGTTGTGCATAGGATTACTGTGAGTTGCAAGCGACTTGATGGCACATAACAAAGACAACAACAATATATTCCTCAATGCATTTGACTAGAGATATATCTACACATGCCCAACTATGGGCACACATATATAAAAATACACACATATATAAAAACATAAACGTATTGTTATATGTCATCAAGTCAGAACCGACCTATAGCCAACCTTCCAATGGATTTTTAGAGGCTGTTAATTGCACAGGAGATTGCCTGTATTTCTCCTGCACAACATCTGGTGGGTTTGAACTGAATGTCTTTGGGATGATAGCACAACTCTTTACCACTAGGTCATTGTCTTCCATGGAACATCTGGTAGATTCAAACTGTATGCCTTTGGGTTGGCAGCACAATTCCTTACCACTCAAACACAAGAGTTGTTCAGCTGTTTCACTATTGTATGCAAGCTCTGTTGGGACTTTTGGTGGTTTAGTCGTAAGGTTTCAGTGTGGTCATTACCTGGTCTTACTGCCATTTGCCAGAAACTTCTGCTAAGAAGTCATTCTGAATGGAAAACAATTCACCAGCATACTTTTTTTAAAACCTACATTTTTGTTCTTATACTGTTAGCCTTTTTGCCATTCATTTAACCTCAGTTTTGTTTGATTCACATATAAAATGGGGTGAATGGCCTGAGTAACTCATAAGTTCTTTAAAAAATTAAGTTTGTGCTCCTTGCCCTTGACTGTTCTCACAGGAAAACATATATTTAATTTCCGCTGGAGCTCCTGAAGGACACCTCATGGCTTTCTGTGAGTAGAAATGCCATTGACTTTAGAAAAAGCTTGCTATTTCTTCCAAGGAAGCTGCCTACTGGGAAATCCAGGCCTCCAAGAAATTATTTCGCAAATGCCCATGGAATGAAATGTGTAGCCAACCCTCTGGGCTTCAAAGGGATCAAAGATGCCTACTTTGGAACAGCTTGGCAGAGGGCAAGATGGTGCTGCCTGCTTGGCAATGTCCTTGTTCTCTCCACATGTGCCTGGAACATAGCCCTGGTGCCCACACAGGGAGTTTTCATGCTCTCACAGATCTTCCGTGAGAGCGTAGCTGAGTGCTAAGACCAGTGTGTCACTGAATACCATATCCCCCATGTTCTTGTGTTTGTTTGTTCTCCCTGAGGCTGAGGCTGGAGCTGACTGTGGATCTTATATTTGGTGTGGGCATTTGATATCAGTAGGTTCTTATCCACAACACCAACCTCCTTGTTTCCATTCCATTAATTTTCATGAAGGCTTAAATCAGCAAGCATGTGTCCTGAATTTATGGAGTTGGGATGGATCTGGACAATTAAAAGTCCTTTAACCTTTACAGGTTTTCTCTGAGTGGAGAAGGACCAGAGAGAAAAGTTGGGGCGGGGGGCAGGGGAGGGGGGTTTGGTGTGGTTTTGGTTTTTATCTTTTACTCCCCTCAACTCTTCTTTTATAGTTGTACTAGTGGAAGTGTTTTCTGTGGTATTAATTGACTGCCGGGATGATTTGTGTTTTATTGTTCTGCTCTGCTCAGTGGGTCAGAGGATGCTGTAAAAGCAAAAACCGAGGATTGCTGATGGTCTTGGTGACAGTGGGTTACTTCATGGAGACAGTGGGCTGACTGTTCTCTTTCTTTATCATTGGCTGGTGTAAAAAGCTGCATGTGCTTCCAGGTCAGGTCCTCTGGCTCCTGAAGTTGGTATTTTTCTAGGCATTAAGGAAGCAAATAAGCTTTAGCATGAGTGTTGTTGTTGCTAGGTGTCATTGAGTTGACTACAACTCATGGGGACCCTATGGACAACAGATCAGAACCTCGCCCTTTTCTGAGCCATCCCCACCATCTCCTATATTCTTGAGCACATTATTATAGTCCCTGCATCAGCCCATCTGGTTGAAGGTCATCCTCTGTTTTGCTGACCGTCCACTTTCCTAGCGTGATTAGCAGGAAAATGAGGACTGAATTCAAGAAAGAAGTACTCCTTAGGAACATGAGGGAAGAAAAAATTTTTCTGAAGTCTGGTTAGGAATCTAATCTCCATGTTGGTGCTGTTGAACTTGCATAACATTTCTAGCTGTAGGTTCTTTTTGTCTGTATTCATCCAACTCCATTGCCCTTGTGTTCGTTCAGACTCACAGAAACACTCATAGAACTCCATAGAGTTTCCAAAGCCATCAGTCATTACAGAAGCAGAATGCCACATCTTTCTCCCTCAGATCTGCTGGTGGGTTTGAACCATTGGCCTTTGGGTTAGCAGACAAGTTTTTAACTGATAGAGATTAAACACTCGTCCTGGGAAAGGGGCAGGTAATAGGAATAGGTAGATTGGTCAGCCGAGACACAGAGGGGACTCCTCTATCCCAGAGAGCCTTTATGTGAATTTGGAAAGGCTCTTCCTCTGTGTGGAAACAGAGCCAGGCCAGCTTTGAGTTCAGCCCTTCTGTACCCTTTCTGCGAGCAGAACCCACCCAGCCATCTGCAGTGGCTGCCGACCTTTCTTGCCAGGGACAATCCCAAACAGTCAAAGGCAACAGTTGGGTTTTTTTGTGTGTGTGTTTTTTTTCCAAAGGCAACAGTTGTGAAGCGCAAGTGTGGATTTCATGTTCCCACAACTTCTAATTTTTAGAATTTTTCAAAAGCAACTTTCAGTGCATGAAAATTTTAACTTGTTAAAACCTTAGCGTGTTAGCACTACCTTCGGTTGACATTTTCCATAGACCCAGTTGGAGTCTGCTACCAACAAGGTATGTACGAGGGATGGGTTGGACTTAAAATGTAAATCAGTTACTAGTATACCACTCCCAGCCCCAACACACGTAATTGAACCAAAACAGAAGAGTTGCCAATCCTAAAATTCTTTTCTTTGATTCTTAATCCCAAATGAATATACTTTAGGAGGAGGACAAATGCCAAACTTGATCATGTTTAGACTAGTAAGGTGGAAAAGACTCCTTGAGAGAGGAGAGTCCTGAAGAAGTTAGATGCAGGGCCTTCAAGCAAGGGGATTCATGAAATGGGACAGTTACCAGAGCGGGAGGGTTTGCTCCAAATGGAAAGGCTGGGGAGTCTCTAGTGAGAGTGTTGCCAGACAGACCTAAAGAATTCCAGTCTCCCTTTGGGGTGTTAAGCATTGGGAAATGGAAGGAAGGATTCCTGGAGACCAGCTAACAATGCCACCTCTCCGGTGGACAGCTCTGAGTAGAGCTAGTGGCTTTCAGAGGCCTCAGGTGCCTGGTTCTAGCCCAACAGTATTTGGTCTTCCCTGCTGAGCCCAGATTGAGTGTATATAGATGGCTAATTAAACTCTTAACAGATAAACACACTAAAGAGGCTCCTCCTTTGAAGAGCAATGGATCACAAGGACAATTTCCTGTTTGCCAGTTTGCAACCCCAGATCTCAGCATTTGGGGAATGTGTTAAGTTTGACTAAGGCATGTTTATGACACTCAACACCAATTGCCTTTTGCTAAAGGTTCTAATCATGGGTTGGTGGTAATCTGCTCCACCCCCAGTTCCATTTTCAGGTGTGTGTGCTTAGCAGAAAGTGGGGGAAGTTAGCTTAGTTAAGCTTGAAAGGATCTTGTTAACCCTGAGAATCTTTTTGTGATAATTAAGGAAGAAAATTTGTGTCCTTCCATTCATTCATGAATGTCCATCTCATATCCATATTTGATATTTAGTGGTAAATGAAAATACATATAATTTTATATAGAAGTAGAGTCAGTAGTAAAGTTAATTTGGCTTGGGACCTTTACATGTCTAAATTTAACTTTTGGAGTAGTTGACCAGTTGTTTTCCAAATAGTAATGAGGGAGTATTGAGGGTTTTTTTTTTCAATGTCAGCAGCCAATGGTCCAAATTCTTGTATTGGAAAAGATAATATTGCAAAAGCAGGTGTTAAATAACCCTCAGTTGATGAATAAAGATCAGCTCTTTTATTCCATGATTACTCTATTTGCTCTGGAGCTGTAAGCAAAATGGGTATGTTCACATTGTAGATTTCTCCTGTTTTGAACTCCTAGGATAGTATTTGCCAATATCTATGTAAGTTCTGGAACTAGAAGAGAAATAGAGCTCAAATGAGCCAAAAAAAATCAATGACGTAGCAATGAATAGCTGATGTAAAATGCCAGTCATTGTCAAAAGATACAGTGGAGTGGATTTAAAAAAAAAGAGTAATGTACAACATAATATTTTTCCTTTTTAATTTATTTTTAACTTTTTATTGTGATTTGAGTGAAACTGCAGAGAAAATTGATTTTCCGTTCAACAGTTCATACACATTATATTTTATGACATTGGTTACACTTCTCACTACTAACCACATTCTTCCTGCTGTCTTTCTGTGTTTCCCATTTGTATTCATTTTTCTTTACTGTTCCTTCCTTCTGAGCTTTATCCCTGGCATATGCTTTCCTTTTGATCTTGTATGCTTGATTCTTCTAAAGAGTGTGTGCCTTTCTGTTGTTACTGAACTTATACGCCTGTCTGTTGTTTGCTGAGCTACAGGGGTGATTCAATTCTAGGCTGGAAGGATGACTAAGGACATCGTCTCAAGAGTGCTACCAGTCTCTGTCTCACCAGTAACATCCGATCTTGATGATTTTGAGCTTTGGTCCACCTTTTTCTCCCATTCCACCAGGGCCTTCTATTGTGGTCCCTGTCAGAGTGCTCTGCAGTGCTGCCCAAACCCTCCTAGTGCTTCTGACCTCAGAGCCATGAAGACTGAAGTTCACATGGTCTATTAGTCTTTAGCCTGTTTTTCTTAATTTTCTTAATTTCTTCATTCCATCAGGCAGAAAACAATATTTGGACATTATTTGGCTACTTGCAAACTTTTAAGGTGCCAGTCACTATTCACTGTAGGATATGATGTTGAATATTGTCTTTGTAGACTGTTGTTGTGTTGTTGGGTGCTGCTGGGTCGAGTGTGGCTCATAGGGACCCTGTGAACAACAGGCCTGAACCCTGTCCTATCCTATACCATCCCCACCATCTCTGACACACTTGAACCCATTGCTTCAGTCACTGTGTCAATCCGTCTGGTTGAGGATCTTCCTCTCCTTCACCAACCCTCCACCTTTCCAAGCATGATATCCGTTTCCAAGGAATAGATTAAGTAGCATCAAATCTTGATCTATCATTTTTTCCACTTTCCCCTCATGGTTGACATTATATTCTAAATCAATGAAATGACAAATTATAGCAATCTAAAACTTTGGCCTTGGCATGGTAATTTCTCTATTCTGCTTCATAATTTTGGATTTTGCTTCCTTTTTAAAAAATGAAACTGTATCTGTCTATTTATCTGCCCATCCGTCCATCCATCCATTGCTTCGTTCTTTCCTGAATCAGATACTTTTCTAAGCCCTGTGTTAAGCCCTGTGGGTATTGGGAGTGAAAAGCATAGCTATAGAGATTAAATAGACAAATACCCAAGTTTTTGAAAGTTTGCAATGCAGTATGAGAGTTTCACATAATACTTTTTAAATTATAAACTGTCTCATTCTCTTCGAGTATAAGCAATACTTGTAGTATAAAACACTGATAGTTCCAAAGAGTAGTAGATAGATTTAATTGAATACTTGCCCAAAAATTCTTTTGAAGGTCTTGAAAAGATTTTTAGATTAAAAAAAATAATCCAGAGGATAAAGTATATGCCCTATATCTTCAGTCTCAGTGAATTCTGTGAGGTATAAAAGAGAAGAGAAAAAGTTAAAAAATTGTTATTGTTTTTGTGTGTCACCTACACATAGCTGAGCCTCCAGCAGGTTTTCAGAACCAGTGAAAATGAGTAGTAATAAACTAAGCAGAAGAAAGCAGCTGCTGCCAGAGTGGTCACAGGAGTCCTAGGGAAGGACACTTACTGTTTGACTTCCTGTAAACTCCTACACCCCTCTGGGCTTTGTTTTCTTCATCTGCAAAATGTGTTAATAATAAGGCCCTCACAAAGAGCTGTTTATGTTGAAAGGGATAATGGATATTTATTCCTTGTATCCAAACTAACCCTACTGCTATTGAGTCTATTCCAACTCATAGTAATCCTGTACACCAGAGAAGAACTGCCCCACAGAGCGGACACGACTGTAATCTTTATGGAAGCTGACTGTCACATCTTTCTCATGCAGAATGGCAGCTGCATGTTGCAACCGCTGCACTATTAGGGTTCTTTTTCTTTGATAGCAGTGACTATTTAGGGGGGGCTCCAGAGTCACACTGCCCACCAGCTATAGGATTGGCTCATTCAAGTCATTGCCATGCACTCAGAACCAGAACTGACTCATAGCTGGTCCTTAAGTTGGTTTGGGGAGGCTGTTAATTGCACAGGAAGAGAGTGCTCCTCTTTCTGCCTCAGAGCTGTTGATGGATTCACATCATCACAGAAGTGCTTCCTTTATGTCAGCAGCTTGACTTCCAAAGGCTATACCACCAGAGCACCCACCTTGGGAAAATCGCTTGCCCCTCTAAGCTTTCATTTTCTCTCTTGTAAAAGTGAGAGTTGAAACATGTTCTAAAAGGAGCTTCAGTGGTACAAAGTTAAGCGCTCCTCTGCTAACAGATAGATTGGTGGTTCGAGCTTATCAGTTCCCATGTGGGAGAAAAGACCTGGTGATTTGTTTCCATAAAAAGGAACAAGCAATCTGATGGAGCCCTTCTGCTCTGTCCTGTCAGGCCGTTATGAGTTGCAATCTACTAGAAAGCTGGTAACAGTGGCAAAGCCTTCCCAGAATTCTGGTGAAGAGTGAGATAATATACTTGATAAACACTAGATGTTATTGTTGTTGTGTACCTTCGAGTCAGAGCCAACCCTCCAACTGGCCCTCCAATGGATTTTCAGAGGCAGTAATTACATGGGAGGCCCATCCTCTTCCCATGGAGCAGCTGGTGGATTTGAACTGCTTGCTTTCAGGATTGCAGCATAGATTCTTACCCCTAGGCCACCAGAGCTACTTTATCTATGATTCATCTTACCTTACTACCCATTACCAGCACCACTGCCATTACTCATACCTCTCTGTATAGGCTGGAGAAGAATGATGCCCCGGACTGGAAGAGCTTCAGGTAGAAGAAGGTTCCAGAACCTTCCCAGACCCAGCTTTTCGGGTCAACAACATCCCATCTTTAGGAGCACCAACAGAGAAATGTTCCGAAGCATCCAGTTCAGTGTCACATTACCCAATTAGCAAGGTATGCACAAGCTTACCTGTGCTTACTTACTAAACCTCCAGCGAGCAGTTCCACATCAGAGATTCTCCTTACAGGTATGAGTAATATCTCTTTCTCGCCCGAACTTCACAGCATCTACCTTCATAATCAAAGCCTCTTTTCAAATTTACGGCCCAAACAGAAACAGAGTACCCTGTAAAACCAGGTAAGCACAGGCTTATGTGTGCTTTCTTACAGCACACATAAGCCTATGCTTACCTGGCTCAATGAGTAATCTGCTCCTGATCCAGTTGCTCTAAAACATACCATAAAAAACCCAGGAGGAAGGAACCCCATTAGCACCTGCACATTTGGGGACCCATGTCAGCAAAATAGCCAGGAGCTTCCTGCCAAAACCCGAGGGCATGGCAGGTTTACTGAAGCCCTTCATTAAGATGAGTTATGAACTTGTGGGTCTCTCTGGCTCAATTTGGCCCAGCCTGGGAGCAGGAGGCCCACCGGCCCCCTGCCTGCACTGCATGAAGCCCTCTTCCGCTCCTCCCCTCCCAACTCCTTCCCACCCTGCTGTGCACCCTATACTTGTTTAGTGAAAGAGAAAGCTATCTTACTTCTCTGGGGGCACCTGGGAGCAAGAGGCAGAGTTCAACCAGAGAAAATTGTTTCCTTGTAAGTGGCAGGCACCTGGCTGACCAGGCCTGGCTCAGCCCTTTGTGACTGTGCAGAGCTCCCCAACCCAGCCTTCCCCAACTCCTCCCAGGCCATAAACAAGTCCTCACAGTAAGAAAGGAACTGGGGGTGGAGTGTCAGTGAGTTCATCCCATTCCTAAACAGGGGTCAGGGGTTATCCTGTCAGCATCTCCAGGGTACCTGACGTTTTATGTCTTCTTTTCTTCTTCTTTAAAACCATGAAATATGATAAATGGTCATGCAGAGAAGCCAAGTAGTAATACTCTCTGGAGCTGTGATCCTTAAAAGTTAATGTGTTTGCATAACACTTGGGGATCTGGGAGCAGCTTGGAAAGCCCTGGAGCATAAAGGTGAGATCTAGGGGCAGCAGCTGAGAACTCAAAGGACTTTTGCAGCGGTAAGATCATCCCAGCAAGAGAGTCTAATTGTATGGTAGAATTGTGTAAAAATAATGCGAGGCATCTGCCCTCTTCATCTAACATCACAAGGGGAAGGAGAAAGAATTAAGATCAGCACAGTCAAAGGCTGGTTTCTATACTTCTTTTCTCCAGTAGTTTACAAATTCTAACTCTGGCTGCCTTGGTATGCACGGTACTCTCTACTTCTTTTCTGGGTTCAATAATTCGTTGCAGTGGCCAGATAGAACTCATAAACTGTACTTACAATTATGAGGCTTATTAGGGAAGTTGCAGATTTCAATTGAAGATCAGAAACAACGCATGATACAAATTTTCCATCAGAAAAATATACAGGAAGTCTTCTGCTGACAGTCTCAGCTTTGACCTATTTTCTTGTGCTTTTGTCTTGGGACAAAGTATAACGAAGTTCTTTAGCCTCACAGATAAATGCCAAGAGGCACTCAACTCCAACAGCTAGCCTCCTGTTCAAAGATGTTTGGCTCTCCTATTCCTGGGTCAATACACCCACTATAACTACTTCTTTTTCACAAGTCAGGAAGCCCGTTGGCTCCCTTACATAGACCTCCTGATGATTCCACTATTGCTATTTGACAACTGCTACTTCTCATCAGCTGTGGGATTACACCTCTATCACTTGAGTCTAGGAGGTTCTCAGCAGAAGGATCTTAGCTCCAAAGCATGCTTTCTGCTTCTAGCTCATCTTCTTGATGATAGTGAATTCCTCTTTCCTTTAGCTTATAGAATTGACTCACTTTAATCCTAAATGGATTGCAAAACTGACTTAGCCCCTCATTAGGGTTCCATACACCTTATTAGTATTACTTGATTCTCACAAGGATTTCATGTACCTTTTATCCTGCATTATTTTCACACTATTCAGTCCCCCTAGTGGACCACAAGAACCTTATTTGCACTGAGTTATTGTGGGAGTCACAAGATTGTGAATGGTTCTTCTTGTTGTTAAATACTGCTGAGTACAAACTAATCCACAGCTGACCTTCCAGCAGGTTTTCAGAGACAGTAAATCTCATGAAAGGTGGTTACCCATCTTTCTCCCATGGAATCACAGGTAGATTTGAACCATGTGCCTTCAGGTTAACAGTGCAACTCCTTACCATTAAGCTACCAGCACTACCTATGAATGACTAGAAAGGTTATATTAAATAATTTCCTGCACAGCAAATGACAAAGTGGTTGATGAAGTTCTACTAAAGGAGAATTATAAAAAAAAAAAAAACAAACAAAAAAACCCACTTAAAAAAAAACGCCAAAAAAAGAAACAAACAAACCCCTAGCTTCCTTGGAGGTGTTTGATAAAAGATGAGAGAACTAACATATTTAATGTCTACTAAGTACATCTCAACAGGGGGCCAATTGACAGCATAATGATAGATGGAGAAGAGATTGAGATTGTTAACAATTTCTTCTGTACTCAAATCTTCAATCAACACTCTTGGCACTGAGAATCAGGAAATCAAAAGATGAGTTGCATTGGGAAATCTGCTATCAGGGACCTCTCCAGGGTGCTGAAGAACAACAATATTAGTCTGGATAGTAAGGTGTGCCTTATCCAGGTCATGGTCTTTGCAATTACTTGCTATGCATCAGAAAGCTGGACAATGAGTAAGGATGACAGAAGAGAAATCAATGCCTTTGAGTTGTGGTATTGGAGAAAAATATAGCATATACCATGAACTGATAAGGGAACAAATAGATCTGTCCTAGAGAGAGTTGAAACCAGGTCCTTGGAAGCAAGGATTTTTGAAACTTCATCTCATATTGTGGCCATATTGTCATAAGAAACTAGTCCTTAGGAAACATCATTTTTGAAAAGGTAAAGGTCAGCACAGGAGAGGAAGACCTTGGATGAAAGGGATTGACACACTGACTAGGGTAATAAGTATGGTCAGCTGTACTGGAGACAGTGAGATTAACTCATGATAGGGCAGAGTTCAGAGCTACTGTTCATATCGTCACTGAGTTGTAGTCAACTTGATGACACATAAGAACAACTAAGAAATTTACAATTTGCACTTGGAAGTCAATATAACATGTAAGTACACAGCCTGTGGAACCATACGAGTACAGTGAAAACCAGTTGTCAGCTAGTTGACACAACTCATCATGATCCTGTGTGTGCCAGAGTAGAAACACATAGCATAGTGGTTTTTCAGAAACATATCACCAGACCTTGTCTTCAGAGATGCTGCTGTGTGGATGTGAACCTTCACCCTTTCATTTAGCAGCAGAAAGAATGTTATCCATTTATACCAGCCTATTGGATTCAATTTGCAAGGAGCTAGAGTCAGAAAATCAAAAGGGCCGGACTCGCTCAGCATTTCTTAAGCTCAAGGAACTGAAGAACAGATTCAAACCCAGAGCTGCTGTAATCAAGGATGCTTTGGGCAGAATATTAAATGATTCAGGAAGTATTAAAAGAAGATGGAAGGAATATACTGAGTCATTATATAGAAAGGAATTGGCAGATACAGAGGAATTTAAAGAAATAACATATGAGCAAGAACCTATGGTGATGAAGGAAGAAGTTTAAGCTGCTTTGAAGGAAATAGCAAAAACTAAGGCCCCAGGAATAGATGGTATACCAATTGAAGTATTTCAGATAACAGATGTTGCCCTGGATGTGCTCACCAAGTTGTGCCAAGAAATCTGGAGAACAACCACTTGGCCAACTGACTGAAAGAGATCTATATTTGTTCCCATTCCAAAGAAAGGTGATCCAACTGGGTGTGGAAACTACAGAACAGTGTCATTGATTTCACATGCAAGCAAGATTCTGCTGAAGATCATCCAAAAACGATTAGAACAGCACATCAGCAGAGAACTGCCAGAAGTCCAGGCTCGGTTTAGAAGGGGTCGTGGTACTAGGGATATTGTTGCTGATGTTAGATGGATCTTGGCTGAAAGCAGAGAATACCAGAAGAATGTCTATCTGTGTTTCATTGATTATGCAAAGGCATTTGACTGTGTGGATCATAACAAACTATGGATGACTCTGAGAAGAATGGGAATCCCAGAACATTTAATTGTGCTAATACGAAACCTATACTTGGACCAAGAGGCAGTAGTCAGAACAGAGCAGGGTAACACTGCATGGTTCAAAATTGGGAAGGGTGTATGCCAGGGATGCATCCTGTCTCCATACCTTTTCAACATGTATGTAGAGCAGATTATCCGAGAGGCTGGGCTCTATGGGGAGAATTGTGGCATCAGGATTGGTGGAAGGTCTATTAACAATCTCCGTTATGCAGATGACACAACCCTGCTTGCTGAAACTGAGGAGGACCTCATGCACTTGCTGCGAAGGGTCAGGGACTGCAGCCTTCAGTATGGACTGAGGCTCAATGTCAAGAAGACAAAGATTCTCACCACTGGACCAATTGGCAGCGTCAGGATGGATGACGAAGAGATTGAGATTGTTCACAGCTTCAGTTTGCTCGGCTCCACAGTCAACACTCTTGGCACCAGCAGTCAGGAAATAAAAAAGCATATCGCGATGGGAAAGTCTGCTGTTAGGGACCTCTCTAAAGTACTCAGGAGCAACAGTGTCTCTCTGGAGACTATGGTGCGCCTGATACAGGCCATGGTATTTGCAATCCCTTGTTATGCATCAGAGAGTTGGACAATGACTAGGGAGGACAGAAGTAGAGTGGATGCTTTTGAGCTGTGGTGCTGGAGAAGGGTACTGAATGTACCCTGGACTGCCAGGAAAACAAACAGATTTGTCTTGGAGAGGATTAAACCAAGCTACTCCTTAGAGAGGATTAAACCAAGCTACTCCTTGGAGGCAAGGATTCTGGGGCTTCGTCTGACATACTTTGGACATGTTGCCAGGAGGGACGGGTCCTTGGAGAGGGACATCATGCTTGGGAGGGTTGAGGGACAACGCAGGAGGGGAAAACCCTCTATGAGATGGATTGATTCAGCGACTGGGGTAATCGGGATAGGTGTGTCAGAGGTGGTGTGGTTGGTGCAGGATAGAGCAGGGTTTAGGGCTGTTGTGCATAGGGTCGCTATGAGTCGCAAATGACTCGACGGCACATAACAACAACAACATTGGATTCAAATTCTACCTGCATCCTGTACTATCAGGTTCTTGTTCAGATTCCTTCATGTTTCCAAATCCAAGTGTTCTTCCCTGTTTATTAGGAATAATAAGTAGTGCCTGCCTCATAAAATTATTGAGTTAATTAGGCATTTATCACAGGACTTGAAGCTATGATAGATGCTTAACAAATGTTAGATTATTATTATTATTGTTGTACTCTTGTGTGTCCTCAAAGCCTTGGTATCCTGCTTCTGACCCTGTTTGTTCTTGGCCTGGTCAGTGGGAGACATAACTGAAGGAATTTAAATTCTCTCTGCCTGGAGACCAAGCATGAGAAAGAAGTAAAGCGTCTTTGTTTAGCTTGAGGCTGTGAAATCAGAAAACAAAAAAGAGCTGAAAGGAGGCAGATGTAGAACAACATGCCTCACCCATTTAATTCTCTAGTTTATTCAGCCACCTGAGCAAATCTTGGCCTGAAAGACTTGGGCTTCTTGAAGCATTTTGTCCCAATTAGAAAAGGAGGAAAGTAGTGCTTTGGAGTACAGCTCCCACTGGGACCATGAATGTCTCTGTCTGTCTGTCTGTCTGTCTGTCTCTCTCTCTCTCTCTCTCTCTTTCACTCCCAAGCCTCCCTCTTGTTTCTTTCTGATTTAGAGGGTTAAAAGAGACTTGGAGGCACAGAGATTAAGTGCTTGGCTGCTGATGAAAAGACTGATGATTCAGAACTCGCCAAGCACTCTGTAGGAGAAAGATGAAGGAATCTGCTTCTGTAAAGATCTGCAGCCTTGGAAGCCCCGGCGTGTGGCAGTTCTGCTGTCCAACAGGGTCACTTATGAGTCAGAAATCAATTCACAATGTACCTTTATTTTTTTATTTTATTTTATTTTAGTTTAGTTTAGTTTTTGAAATAGTAGTTTTAACGAAGGCTTACAGAAGAGTTGGATTTTCATTCACTCGTTGGTGCACATTTTTCTTTCTATTCCCCAGTTCACTTTTTTATTAAAAAATTCATTCATTATTGCATAATTTTGTCATACAAATAATGCCTAATCATATATTACTTTTAAACAATTCTTCCCTTCATCTGTTCCAATGTAATGTTCATTATTTATCCCCTCTTTTCTTAATTTCAGTCATGTTTTTTTAACAGTGGTGTCATGTAGGATTTGCTGAGTGAAATATCTCAGTCACAAAAGGACAAATACTGCAAAACACAGTGTAGCTTTAAATGAGCCAGATTTTCCTTGATATTTCAAATAATACTGGACTATATCAGAAGGATCAGAGTTTAAAGTAAAATGGGACTATCTATTAAAATTATGATCGTGAAGAAGCTAAATTAATTCCCCTGAACTTTTTCTCTCTCTTTGAGAGTATATGATGATCATTCCACTAGACTATAAGCCCCTTGAGGGAAATAATTTTATACGTGTGTGTGTGTGTGTGTGTGTGTGTGTGTGTGTGTGTATTTAAAAAACACAAAAACCCAACAATAGACTCTATTTAACCTAATGTGTCTATTTTGGCATCTGCTACAGAATTAATGTCCAATAAATACACAATGTGAGTTATTGTAATGTGAAAACTCTTATCCTAGTTATTCTTTTCTTTTATAATTCTAGACATATTCCTTTGAAGGATGGAGATGAAGAAAGAGTAAAGAAAGAAAGAAAAGAGAAGAGGGAGGGAGCCTGGAGAATAAGTAAAGAGATGGCCTAACATAGGAAAGGTTCTGGGCTTGGAGTGTCTTCCTTTTGTCAGGGAGCCCTGGTGGCATAGACCATAGGGAGTTACTCAGCTAACCTGAAGATCACGCCTCTCTGGCAGTTCTAATCCACACACTGCTTCATGGGAGAAAGACGAGTGGTCTGATGTGGGATTTACAGTCTCTGAAAATTGAATGGAGGTTCAACTATGAATTAGTTCTGACTCGAAAGCAACAATTTGACAGATCCATTCTTCATATGCTGTGATTGTTAACTGCTGTCACGTCAGCCCCCCAATCATGATGACCCGTGCACTGCAGAACAAACTGTTGTGACCCCAAAGTTTTCATCAGAAGATTGTTGCAAATAGATCACTGTGTCTTCCTAGTCTGTAATTTCCAGAAAGCTCTAGTCTGGAAGGTCCACTGAAACAAACCTGTTTACCATCACAGCAACAAACAAGCCTACATTGACAGTTAAGTGGTAGTACGGAATGGGATATATTTAATGGGAGTTAAAGCCCTGTCTCCTGCATGAAAAGCAGAAGTCCTTCCACTGAACCACCACTGCTCCCATGATCACATCATCATAGGTCTCTGATTGCTGCATGACCATTCAACCACTCAGTCCCAAGTTCTTCATCTGCTAAGATGGAAATAAAAATATTCATCTTATTCATGGTGTGTTTCCAAGGAGATAGCATGTATTTCGTACAAAATGAGAAGAAATCAGAAGGTAGATAAAAAGTGAAGAATAGAAAATAAGAAGTGGGATATGAAACAGAGAAAATAAAAGGATGGGCTTGTTCTGGGACACAGCCATTTCCTGCTGTGTTTTTCAACTGGTTTGGGTTGGACATGAGCCTGAAAAGTCATTGCACTTGGACAGAGCACCTTATTGGTGAACCCTGGGTTTTCAACTTGATGTGATTAAATCCAGGTTGTGGATGGTTGAGGTCAGAACTGGGTAATGGCACGAACAGAACAAAAATCCCATGAGGAAAGCTATGTAAGGCCCCAGACCACACTCCTAGAAAGTAAATGAGCTTTCTGGGGATTATTAACTTCCAGAGAGCTTGAGGTTAGATCCTGAATGAGTTAGAAGTTCTGATCGTTAGTTTATCCAGTGAGTTAGGCAAAGCAACTGGCTGTGTGTACAAAGAGACAAGGTCCAAGAAAAAGGAACCCTCGAAGTGATTTCTTAAATGCATGTTGCCAATATATTTTTTAACTAAAATTAAGAAAGTTGTGGATCTTCACTCTGGAAATTTTGGAAAATCTAGAAAAGTATGCTTTTAAGTCCCTCAATAAGTAATCCCTTGTTCACATTTTGATATATAGTAGCCCTCCCCAATCCCTTTCCTTACCATGGTTTTATTTTCTTTAGTTTCAGTTATGCGAGGCTGAGCACTGTGATGAGATCTCCTTTCCTGCTCCATTCTAGGCCTAGTGTCTTCCTCCTCTGTTAGTCCTAAACCTGGAAAATACGTTTGGATGAATGGCTGAGCTGGGCTCTGCTGTGCTGTGAGTTAATGCTGTGTCATGTCCAGAACACCCTGGCTTCCTGTTAGCTATGTGTATATCTAGGGAAAAACTAAATAGTATAGGTAAATTTCCGTGTTTGGTTTCAGACATCCCACTGGAGGTTCTGAAACATATACCAAATAGATTAAGTGATTGTTATTGTTGTTGTTATTGTTAGGTGCCATTGACTCACAGTGACCCTGTGAACAACCGTCTGATCCCTGACCTGTCCTGTGCCGTCCTCACAACCTCTGACACACTTGAGCCCATTGCTGTAGTCACTGTGTCCCTCCATCTGGTTAAGGGTCTTCCTCTCTTTTGTTGCCCCTCCACCTTTCCAAGCATGACGTTGCTTTCCAAGGGATCTCTCCCAGAATGTGCCCACAGTATGTGAGATGAAGCTTTATCATCTTCATCTGCAAGGAGCGCTCCGCTGCACCTTCTCCATGACATATCTGTTCTTTTGGTAGTCCATGGAACAGTCAGTACTCTTCTCCAACCCCACAACTCAAGGCATTAATTCTTTCCATGCTATCCTTATTGCTCATAGCTTAGGGTAAGCGAGGATTGGTAACAAAAGTAAGCATTTTCAACCATCTTCCATTTTTTGCCATCTTCCTTCAGGGAGAACCTCCTCCCCCCTTCAACTCCAGTCAGACGTGCTCATGGCTTAGAGCAAGCGAAGACTGACAATGGCAGGAAGCATTTTCCACTTGGATTGTGTGAAGGAAGGAAGAAAGAAGCGATGCCTTTAAATTGTGATTTTGGCAAGGAGTACTGGCTAATCCACCGACTACTAAAAGAACAAGCAAATCTGCCTTGTAGCAAGTGCAACCGAGTTGCTCCTTAGAGATAAGGGTGGTGAAAAATCCATCCCATGTATTTTCAGCTGGTTATTAGGAATGGTGAGTTCTTGGACAAAGGAATCATGCTTGGAAATATGGAGGGTCAGAGAAAGAGAGGAAAGCTTTCAACAAGATGGATTCACATAGTGACTGTGACTTTGGACTTGAGCATGTTATAGACTGAAAGGCTGGATCTGTTGTTCAGAGGGTAGATATGAGTCAGAGTCGATAAGAACGTTTAATAACAACACTGTGAGGTTTTCTGTGTGTAAGGAAAATTTATTGATTGGAGTACTATAAAATTAGACATCCTGGAGCCGCTCATGTTATTATAATTTGGAAGAACACTTTTCTAAGTCCTACAGCACTCTTCTGCCAATTTGCTGTACAGAGTTAATCTGGGTTTGCTGTGATGCTAAATAAACCCTGTACCTTTGGGGTGTCAAATGCCATAACAGTTGCCCTTGGTGGAGCTTCCAGTTTAAGACAGGTTTAGAAGCAGGAGTGGCATCCACTTCCTAAACCACATGCCTTTGGAAACTATGAACTTGGAGAAATGATGTTAGTTACAGAAAAGCTTCAGGCCTTTTTTTTATAGGGTCGTTATGAGTTGTGCTCAACTCAGCAGTCAACAATAACTGTAAAATTTGGATGTATGTTTTTATTTTCTAAGTATTTAATTATCCTAAGATCAATCCGTTTGATCCTATTTGATTGATTGTGTATCAACCTCTGTACTTAACACAGTGAAGTAAATGATGTTTCTTACTTGTTCTTTTCAAGTTCTTGATGTTAAAAAGAATGCTCTTAGGAAAGTGTTAGTAAAACTACTTTACAGCCAATTCCAGAAATCCCAAAGACTAAGAGATAAAATGTTCCCTCTCTCTTAAACTCTGAAGAAGATCAACCATTCCTTGTTCTCTTAGAAGAAATATGAGAGAAAGCAAAACCTGATTTTTACTATTTTTTTCCTGGATGTTGTTGTTGTTATGTGCCATCGAGTCGCTTGCGACTCATAGCGACCCTATGTACAAGAGCTCTATACATTCTTCTATCCTATGCCAACCTAGACATCTCAAATGCACTTATTCCCACCTCTCCAGTCACAGAATCGATCCATCTCATCAAAGGTCTTCCTCTCCTTCGCCGCCCCTCCACTCAGCCAAACATGATGTCCCTCTCCAGGACCAGTCCCTCCTTGCAACATGCCCAAAGTATGTCAGACGAAGCTTCAGAATGCTTGACTCCAGGGAACATTCTGGCTTCACCCTCTCCAGGACAAACCTGGGTGTTCTCCTAGCAGTCCATGGTATATTCAACACTCTTCTCCAGCACCACAGCTCAAAGGCATCAATTCTCTTTCTATTAACCCTATTCACTGTTCAACTCTCTGATGCATAGCACATAATTGCAAAGACTATAGCCTGGATCAGGCACACCTTAGTCTCCAGTCTGACATTGTTGCTCTTCAGTACTCTTGAGAGGTCCCTCACAGCCGACTTTCCCAATGCAATTCATCTCTTGATTTCCTGTGCTGTCACCAAGAGTGTTGACCGTGGAGCCAAGTAAACTAAAACTGTTAACTATCTCAATCTCTTCACCATCCATACTGATGCTGCCAATTGGCCCAGTGGTGAGAATCTTTGTTTTCTTGATGTTGAGCTTCAGTCCATATAGGAGGCTGTAGTCCTTGATCTTCTGCAGCAAGCGCTTCAGGTCCTCCTCAGTTTCAGCAAGCAGGATTGTGCCATTTGCATAACGCAGGTTGTTGATGATTCTTCCACCAATCCTGATGCCACATTCCTCTTTGTATAGCCCAGCATCTCGGATGATCTATTCTGCATACAGATTGAAAAGGTATGGAGACAGAATACATCCCTGACGGACCCCCTTCTTGATTTTAAACCATGTAGTGTCTCCTTGCTCTGTTCTGACAAGTGCCTCTTGGTCCAAGTGTAAGTTTCACATTATCACAATCAAATGTTCTGGGATTCCCATTCTTCTCAGAGTCAGCCACAGCTTATTGTGAGGCACACAGTCAAAAGCCTTTGCATAGTCAATGAAGCACAGATAGACATTCTTCTGGTATTCTTTGCTTTCTGCTAAGATCCATCTCACATTAGCTATAATATCCCTAGTACCACGACCTCTTCTAAATCCAGGCTGCACATCTGGCAGTTCTCTGTTGACATATTGTTCCAAACGTTTTTGGATAATTTTCAGCAGAATCTTGCTTGTATGTGATATCAATGATATTGTTCGATAATTTCCACACTCTATTGGGTCACCTTTCTTTGGAATGGGAACAAATATCGATCTTTTCCAGTCAGTGGGCCAGCTGGCTGTTCTCCAGATTTCTTGGCACAACTTAGTGAGCACATCCAGGCCAGTGTCTGTTGAAATATGTCAATAGGTATCCTGTCAACTCCTGGAGCCTTGTTTTTCCTGGATATGTTCTATAAAAAGAGGTTTTAGCAAACTGGCCTGGAGATAAGGGAAAAGGAGGGAAGGAAAGGGAGATAGAAGAGAGGAAGGAAAGACAATGAAAGAGGAAGGAAGAACATGAACAGAGAGTCTGTGGTGGTATTGTCTACTGGTGAGGACCTGAAATCCATTATTTCTTGAAGGTGTTATATGTCAGTCCTAGTAATAACCAGAGCTTTCTGACCACGTTCTGGCCCCTAAATATCTCTCTTTTCAGTTTGATCTCTTTTTCAATCTGCAAAGGATTAATAGGCATCTTGACTTTTGAATAGTACTGTTCATAAACTAAAAATCTCTGGCGGAGTAGGGAGCTCTGGTCGCCTAGTGATATGAAGTCGTGCGACAATCCCAAAGGCACATGGTTTGAATCCACCAGATGCTCCATAGGCGAAGGATTGGCATTCCCTTCCCCTGTGATTAATTGCCTCTCAAACCCCACTGGAGCGTCACCTACAAGTTGGTTCTGACTCAGCGGCAAACAACAACAGCTGATGGTAACCCCAAATGTAGCTCCTTTTCTGTAGTTTGAATTCACCAGCTATTACTTTGGGAGGAAAATGGATGATCTTCTCTTACTAGATTTACAGCCTCAGAAACCCAATAATGGGTCAACACTGAGTCATTTCTGACTCCATAGCAATTAATAAGAGAGCTACTTCAGAAACTCAGTGCATCAATTTTCCTGTGATTCCCTATAAACTCTCTATCACAGGACTACTTTCTCTTGAATCAGACCCTCAGTTGAGACTTGTTGGCTTGCCTTTATCACCCAACTCTCACCCCAGAGGGTAAGAGTTCTGAGCTTGATAAACGTTTCCTGTTTGAACTTCCTACCAATAACACCTCATCACAGAGGGAGCATATTCCCATCTAAGAGGTGGATGTCTTTCCTTCACCCTTCTGGTGGACCACTGGCCTATAGAGGTTAATAGTGAAGAAGGGAGAGTGAAGAGAGGAGGAAGGAAGATATAGAGGCTGTAATTTATAGTCGACTCATTTATTTATTTATTTAAAAAAAAACACCCAAAAAAACCCTCTTGAGTGCTTACTCAAATTTTGCACCAGGCACTGTTCTAGGCTCTGAGAACACAGAGATAACCCAAACATGTAAGTCCAAGATTTCACTGAGGACTCAGAGACAATAAATGTTGAGACAAACACAAAGTAAAATTAAAATATCAAGTTCTACTAAGTACTTTGTCAAAACCCCGCTTCCTTTGAATCAGTTCTCACTCATAGTGATCCTCCATTAGGCATCAGAGGTTTTAAGTCTTTATGGGAGGAGACAGCCCATTTTTGTCCCTCAGAACTGCTGGTGAGCTTAAACCGCTGACTAGTTAGCCATTCTGTGGGTTTTGTGCTATGCCACAAGGACTCCCTAGTCCTCTGTGAAGAATGGAATAGTGTGAGGTGATAGAGGGGTGTAGTGGCTAGAAGTGAGAGAGTACAGCTTTGGAAGATCAAAGCAGGTCTCTGAGGCAGTAGCATTCAAGCTGAGTTCTAACTCATGCCTTCCACATTTGCGTGTAAAAAGGCATCACTTGAGGGTCTTACTAAAATACAGATTCTGATTTAGTGGAAGGAGACATGAGATTTTGCATTTAGCACCCACTTTCTTTTTTTTTTTTTAGCACCCACTTTCATGCCTCTGGAAACTATGAACTTGGAGAAATGAAGATAGTTATAGGAAGGCTTCAGGCCTTTTGTTCATAGGGTCACTATGAGTTGTGTTCGACTTGACGGAAATAACAACAAGATGATGATGATGATGATGATGATGATGATGATGATGATGATGATGATAGTCCCTGGATTACACCTTTAATAACAAAGAAACTTAAGGCTATAAATACTTGGAGGAAGGAACCTGCTTGTGTGCGGAAATAGCCACTGCAAAGGCAGGTGAAAACTAACAAGGCTTATTTAAATCCAAACTCCCTGCTGCCAAACCATTTCTGACTGATAGCAACTCTGTGACAGAGAGAGCAGAGTAGAATTGCCCAGTGGGATTTCTGAGGCTGTAAATCTTTATGGGAACAGACTGTCTTTCAGTCAGCAGCCCAGCTCTTAACACACTGTGCATGGCTTGTTAGAAACACCAGAAACAGACTCGGGCCACCGGAGAAAAGTATAAGGTAGGAACATGGAGAGAGACAGGAAGAAAACACATCATGTGGGGTTTGCATGAAAGGCAGGAAGAACCCACAAAGAGAACACTGTATTTGTTGTTTCCCCACATTGTTTTGTTTTGTTTAAGAAGACAAGTCTCTAATGCCTTTCTGCTTAAGACTGCTGCATTTGGATCGGCTTGTTCAAACCAATGCACATTTGAGGGAACTTACAAAGAAAGAATGCCCGCTCTAATATAACTAAAATTTAGTCAAGTACTTGGCTTATTTTGTAGGCTTAAAAGGGAGAATATTTTAACTAAATATTTTCAACTTCACAAAAATCTGTTGTTGTTAGCCACGGTTGACTCTGCCCTTGACACATGGCTGTCCTAGGTACCGTGAAACTAATCACTGTTCAATCCTGCACCATGCCCACATTGATTATGAATCTTACCATTGTGATTCAAAGAGTTTTAATTGGCTGATTTTTTCAAAACTAGATTGCTAGGCCATTGTTTCTGGTCCACCTTGGTCTAGACGCTCTGAATCCTGTTCAGCATCATGATATCGCTGCCGTTAAGTCCCACTGTGTCAGAACCAACTCATAGCTGACTCTTTAGTGGGTATTTAGAGGCAGCAAATTTCCCAAGATGAGACTGTGCTTTTTTCTCCTGCAGGGCAGTTGGTGGATTCCAATGTTTGCCTTAGGGATTGCAGTGCAATTTCTTACCACTAGGCCACCAATGCTCCCTAGCATCATAGCAACATGCAAACTTCTACTGACAGACAGGTGGGGCTGTATATGAGGCGCATTGGCCAGGAATCAAACTCGAGTCTCCTGAGTGGCTTGAGAGAATTTTCCAACTGAACCGCAAAAGTTTAAGTGCAGCCTTTACTATGCTCCAGGACTTACACACATATAAACCATCAACACCAAAGTCAAAACCCCCAGGTCAGCCTTACTTCAAAGAGACTCGCTCCTCAAGTAGACACCATTGTAATTGATTCAAGAAAAATAAATGCAAAAGTCTTGGCGTCCCAGCCTCCTCTCCCTCCTTTCCCTCCTGCCATAGTCATAGTTACTTTAGACTTTCTGTGGAATGAGAAGAGACGACTAAAATGTCAAAACTAACCATCATCTCAAAGTGTCTGGTCCAAAATTAGAACCACGGGAAGCCCATCCATCACTCCCAGGTTACGAATCATGACCCAGCCATAACCAGAGCCTCCGGGTGATGTATTGTGTTTATATCCCACTCTCCTTCTTGACAGTTGGCCTTCTGCGATGAGTTTCCTGCATTATAAAACTACTCCAGATGTGAGAACAGCTCAATATGCGGCACTCTCAGCATAATTAATTCAATCATGGGATGGTGATTAAGAGGTCGACAGTGACAGTTCCAGAGAGCACTCTGTCTTCCCAGCACCAGCTTGTCCCCAGTCCCTAAATCCCACAGGGTGCTCTGGAGCTGATGGAGCCCCTGCCCCAACCACCTGTAGACTGCCAGCCTAGGAAAATGACTATGACTATAGTTTCTGCAGAGAGTGCCTGACAGGTTAATGCTCTCCATTCCAGAATGATCGCTGCAGCTCCAAACACAAAGGAGCCAGCCCTGCAAATGATGGCTTTTCTCCCGAATTCCACACTTAAGCCTTCTTCTTAGGTGGTAGTAGAATAAGTAGGAGAGGGTGAAACGTGAAACTTTCAGAAAGTTACTTACCTCTTTGGGCCGCTGCTTCCTCAACTGTAAAAGAGGGTTACAGATAGTACTGTTTCCTAGAATGTGTTTTAGGGATAAATGAGCCAGCAGATGAAAAACTCCTGGGACAGTGCCCGACATGTGGAAACAATCAATAGATGCTAGCTGTTGTTATTGTTATTATTATTAATGTCATTTGGTGCATCACCCAGGATTCCTAGTTTTAAACCACAGAGTTAGGCTAAGCTGATTGAAGCAGAAAAGGAGAAGGCATCAAAAATGTTAATAGGTGGCCCCTGGAGTGGTCCAGAGAGTTGGAAAAGAAGACCTAGAGACCACCCAGCGGGTAATAATGCCCAGAATCACCCTGGGAACACTACCACCCCGGCTCTACCCAGGCGATTGTGTGTTCTGTTTCAGATGTTACCAGCCTCGGGCTCCACACACTATGGCCCCTTCCAGCTTCCAGGATCCCAGAGATCTGCCTTGCTCATCCAGCTGTGGCCTCAAAGAAAATTCTCCTGCATCTCTTTTGTTGGGGTTGTTGTTCTTGTTGCTCTGTGCTGTCGAGTCAGAACAAACTCATAGCTGATCCTCTAGTGGGTTTTCAGAGGAGGTAAAATCACATAGGAGGAGATTCCCCATCCTTCTCACACAGCGTAGTAGCTGGGGAATTTGAACCACATGTTTTTGGACTACAATCACAGCTTCTTCCCATTAGGCCACCAGAGCTCCCTCCTTTTGGGGGGATACTCAGTGCTAAGTCATCTAATCCATCTAGCCTGATTGGTAGAGCCTCAGTGGCATGTCCTTGTCACCGCTAAAGAATGTGGAAAAGCATCTTCTGGTTGTGTTGTAGAAGGGAGTTCTGGTGGCAGAGTCTGTAGGGAATTGCACAGCTAACTCAAAGGTGGTGCCTCTTCATCCATTAAATCCATCAGCCAGTCTGAGGGAGGAGAGCGGGCGGTCTCCTTCTATGCAAAGTAGAGCTTCTGAAAACCTGTGAGAGGGTCAGCTTTGAACTGCTTCAAGCTCAGCTCAATGACAATGAATTTGAGGGGGTTTTGGCTTTGGGGGGCTTTTTTTTTTACTGTTTGAGTTTGGTGGTGGTGGTTGTTTTGAGTTGTTTTGGGTTTGTTTTTTTTTTTTTTTTCACTTACAAAGGTGTCTTGTCTTTCACCAAGAATCAAAAAAGGCACCCTGCTGACCCAAAGGCACATAGTTTGAGTCTAACCATCTGCACCCCAGGAGAAGGATGGGCAGTCTCTTCCCATGTGATTTAATGCCTCTGAAAACCTGCTGGAAGGCCAGCGAGGAGTCACTTCTGACTTGACAGTACACGACAACAACACCCTAAATGTTGGAAGAAAATAGTGCAGTACCAAAGAAAGTGTTGGTTGTTTTGTCTTTGTAATGGCAGATTGTCACTGCTGAGCAGACTGCCTGTAGGGGAAAGGGTGTGTGCAGAACAGAGTCATCATCCAGTAGTAGCCAGCATGCTGTCCAAGAGGTGGGAATAGCAGGAATTTGCCTTTCTTCTTATCCCTTACACGCTTGTAGCACAGCTCACAAGTGAACTACCACTCAATTTGCTGGGCTCAGGGTGGTCTCTCCCTCTTTTAAAATATCTGGGTGTTTTTGGAAGCACATGCGACTTAAGGAGGCAGAGTTCCCACTGGAAAGAGAAGCCAAAGTAAGAGGAGAATGTCACTCTGGATAAGGAGGTAACAATGTAAGAAAAGGAGTATTAAAACAAAAAGTTCACTGCAGAATGTGGACATTGGGGCCTGAAGGGGAAATCTCTCATGCTTTTTATGCTTCCTGTCCTGCATGAGCAATTACGAAAGAAGTAGAAAGTAAACTTACTGTTATCACTGGGTGAGCCCTTTGGCCACCTGAAGCCCCCAGAGTGTTAGCGGTATGCTGGACTCTGCTGTGGAGGTTGGCAGTGTTGCAGCAAGTGAAAGTTACCCTTTGATAGAGCAGCTTGAACTGTTATGGAGTAAAGTGCTGCTAATGGAGAGAGGCATTGGAGACTAAGAAGGGAAGACAACAGGAAGTGTATTTCAGACTCTCAAGGTGTAAGACTGTCTAGGGGTTGCACCCAGCTGGGTGAATGATCTGGGGTTCTCTTTTGTGGTTGTTGTGGTTGTTGTTGGTGGTGGTTGCCTTCAAGTCGAGCACAACTCATAGCGGCCCTATAAACAAAAGGCCTGAAGATCCTCTATAACTATTGACATTTATCAAAGTTCACAGAGTTTCTCGAGGCATGTTGTTTAGGAAGTGGATGCCACTCTTGCTTCCAACTTTTGTGGTTAGAGTGTTGTTAGCTAGTGCTGTCAATAGGAAATATCATAAGGGAGTGACTTTAAAGAACAGAAATTTAATTTTTCACAGTTCTCAGCTTGGTGTCATTGAGTCAAAAGTGACTTGTAGCTGAGCCTCCAGCTGGTTTTTGAGGCCATGAATCACATGGGAGGAGATTGCTCATCTTCCTCCCAAGGGCTACAGGTGGATTTGTACCACCAGAGAGGTGCCACCTTTGGCTTAGCATCCCAGCTCTCCACGAGCTCCACTCACAGTGCAGGGCGTTGGAAC
The DNA here is from genome assembly GCF_000299155.1 of Elephantulus edwardii. Lineage (NCBI taxonomy): Eukaryota > Metazoa > Chordata > Mammalia > Macroscelidea > Macroscelididae > Elephantulus > Elephantulus edwardii. Next base: position 7,180,740 of record NW_006399783.1, on the reverse strand, counting down.
TCTGAATTGAGGATATGGCTGTGAAGTTAAGTCCATCCTCATCCATTTCAACTTCTCAGACCTGCCAGCAAGCCTTGGTGATCCTGTGCTCATAGATGCTTCCGCCTCAGTTGTCTCTTTCCACCTCTGAGTCTAATCTGCTTTACTTAACCCAGACATGACTAGATTTAGGCTCCATCCTACAGGAAGACTTCATATGTAGCAAAAGAAACCCACTACCTTCAAACAGGGGCATATGTACAAATGCATGGGCTAGGCTTTTACCTACTGGGGTGGGTACAATTCAATTCAAAACAGCTAGGCCCACATTATCCAGCTGGAGTCCAGAAACTTTCCCTAATTCTCTTCGTGGGTGGCTATGTCAGGGTGATAAAATATCTCCAAACAGACTAGAACTAAGTTACATGGTAGCTCTGTTCAATCCACCTGAGACTCTTTAGCCTTGAATAATAAGTCACATCTTCATTTGTACTCAGCTTTCATCACAGTCTCCTTGGAGCCAGCGAGACCTGATGTGCATAATAGAACGTGGTGACTTTGTAGAGAGACACACTTTCATTAAGCCGTTTATTCCTTTCTGTCTCTTGGAGAAGGACCAGCAGATATTTACAAACCTCATTTGATAAATGAGACATTTGAGGTTCCAACAGCTTATATGACTTCTCTCAGGTCATATAACAGGGGGTCTGTTGCCACCCACAAAAATGCCAGGGTACTTGTTATTTTCCTTAGTGACTGACCTCAACACCATCGACATATCAGCATGGTACTTGATGGCCTTGGTACTGAATTTGGACTTCTTTGGCCAAGGGAGCTCTGGTAGCCTAGTCTATAGGGAGTTTGCTGCCAATCCACCAGTGACTCAGTGGGAGAAAGCCCTGTCTCTGTGCAGTTTCCAGCCTCAGAAACCCAGTGTGGCGTCAGCTGTGAATTGGTTGCAGTGTGATGATCATGAGTAGAGTTGAGTTCTCTGGGAGGACTTGGACTTCCTAGCTTGCTCTGAAGGCTTAGACTGCCTTGTTTCTAGATAGGGAGATTGCCTAGGACTTAAAGTACCTAATGGTTATTAAAAGTTAGCCTGTGATGCTGTAGAGATTAAAGGTGATGACATATGTGAAATACTTTAACAGAGCCAGGTTGTTGTTTTGGTGTACCTTTGAGTTGGAACTGACCCATAGCTAACCCTCCTGTGGGTTTACAAAGGCAGTTAATCACACAGATTGCCCATCTTTCAGCTGGTGAATTTGAACTGCCTTTGGGATTGTAGCAAAGCTTCTTTATATATATAATTTATAT
>NW_006399783.1:7166666-7179172 GCF_000299155.1 Elephantulus edwardii | reverse complement strand
TGAACCTCAAGTTGCAATATTCAAAGATGCTATAGGCAATATATTGAATGACCAAGAAAGCATCAAAAGATGGAGGAAATGTACAGAATCACTGTACCAAGAACTGACTGACACTGAAAAATTTCAGGAAGTACCATATAAAAAGGAGCCAATGATAATAAAGGAATAAGTAGAAGTGGCATTTAAGGCATTGGGGAAAAATAAAAAAATAAGGCCCCAGGAATCGATGAGATACCAATTGACGTGTTTTAATTAATAGATGCAGCCTCACCAGTCTATGCCAGGAAGTTTGGAGGATAGGTGTCTGGCCAACAGATTAGAAGAGGTCCATATTTATTCCCATTCTCAAGAAAGATGATCCAGCAAAATGTGGAAACTATCGAACAATGTTATTGACATCATCTGCAAACAAAATACTGTTAAAGATCATTCAAAAACAGCTAGACCAATGCATAACATATGGAACTACAAAAAGTTCAAGCAGGATTTAGAAGAGGCCATGGTACCAGGGACATCATTGCTGATGACATATGGATCCCGGCTAAAAGTAAAGAATACCAGAAGAATATCTATTTGTGATTTATTGATTCTGTAAAGGTATTTGACTATGTGGATCATAACAAGTTTTGCTTACATGAAGAAGAATGGTAGTTCAAGAGCACTTAATTGTGCTCGTAGGGAACCTGTATCTGGACCAGGAAGCTGTTGAGTGAACAGAAAAGGGGAACACTGCATGGTTTAAAATTGAGACAGGAGTGTGTTAAGGTTGTATTCTCTCTCCACAACTATTAAATCAGTGTGCTGTGGCAGTGGAGAAGAGCACTGCACATCCCCTGGACAGCCAAATATCTTGGAGAGGGTGCAACCAGAATTGTTTTTGAAGACAAGAATAATGAGGCTTCATCTCTCATACTTTGAGCATCTTGCTAGGTGATGCTGTTTCTTAGGGATGGGCATGACACTGGAAGGGTGGAGGGGTTGGCTAAAGAGAAAAGACCCTTGACCAGGTGATTGACACGGTGACTGTTGCAATGGGCTCTAGTGTATCAAGAAGTGTGAAGATGGCACAGGATAGGACAGGGTTCAGATCTGCTGTGCATAGGTGTGCTATGAATCTTACTCAACTCAATAACAAGGAACAGCAACAGCATTGCACGTATATTATTTTATCAAATTTCTGTTGTCTGCCATCCTTCACTGAAATAAGCTTTGTAAGTATGGAGATTTTATATTTATATTTTTATTGTTATTATTAGTAGTAGTATTCTCTTTGACACACTCCTAAGTGCACCAGATTCCACCATCACCATACCATAACCTTAAGAGGAAGTCCCTTAAGGGCAAATCTTGAATGCAATATATTGGAAATAATATTTTTCTCCCCTTAACTGCTTTCTGGACCGTGGATGTAGGAATTCTCATCTATGTTAATAAAGTACTCTTTGGCTATTTGCTATTTGGAGATCAAAGCTAAGCTATTGTTCTAGTCCCTACTCAAGCTAACTTAGATCCAAGGAACATCAAAGGGAGGTTTTGTTACCTTCTAGTGTTTCTAGCATTCCAGGGAGTCTTGCACCTGTCATTTCCAACCTTTCTCCTCTAACCATAATGACCCAGTACGTCCCCCCTACCCCTCTACGTCACCTTCTCAACCACTTACACAAAGAGTTGAGAAGGAAAGAGTGAGAGAGACTGTTTCCAGAACAAGAGAATGTCAGTCATAGTAGTAACTCAAGAGCACAAGGGTCCACAAGGGAGAGATGAGACAGGTAGAGTTGGGTTTCAGTTCCAAGTCTTGTCCTGGATTCTAGGCTTTACACACAGCTATGATTTCATGTCAAAGTGCTACCATAACACCAACACACACATGCACGTACACACACACACACACACACACACACACACACACACACACACACACAGTACAGGCTAAGGGCAATAGGGAAAAGTGTAGAGCACAGGGTATTTTAAAGGAATATAGCTTGGTTTCAAGGGTTGAAAGTAAGAAATAGTCCTCTTCACATGCATTCTCTTAGGGTATCATTCAGCACCCCGTATACCCTATATAGCACAGTGCTATATGATCTGCCTTTCCCGCAGTGTTCTTCCTACTCCCTTATTTTGCCCAAAATAAGAGTTTAATGAAAATCTGAATTGTTCCTGCTACAACTTCTTATCATCATGAAATCTACTGGAGGGAAATTATTTCACCAGTTGTTGCTGTTTATAAGGAAGAAAAACAAGCACGTTCCCAGGTTTTGTTTCCATTGTATATGGGCCCCTTTCAAAGACTGGAGTTAACACAGCCCCTTCTGTGTGAGTCTGAGTAATAATAAAGGTTCTTTGATAGTGACCCACACCCAGACCTAGAACTTAAAGGTATCAGGCTTGTGGGGAGACCTGTCTCAAAACTAATCTCAAATGTTCTTAACCTCATAATTAATGGTAAGATTCTTTAGCCAATAATTATTAGTGAATCTCATGATTATTCTATGAGGTAGGTTTGATTATAAACCTTGTTTTATGTAAAGGGAAACTGAGGCCTAAAGAGGTTAAATAAGTAACTTGCTTGAGACCATATGACCAGGAAATGGATAAGCCAGGATTCAAACCTATTATTCTGATTCCAAACCCCAAGTGCTTAATTATAATGTTACTTCCCTTTAAAGATGAGAGTTGTTAATGGTTAATGCCTGTCTGGAAAAAGTAGGAAAAGTCAGTTTGAAAGTTAGGGGCTTTGAGCTTTTTGGGTTTGTTTTTTTTAAAACACAAGGTAGAGGGAAAGTCTAGGCCAACATGGTTAGACATATCATTATGACATTCAGGCAGTGGCTTTGGGAACTCAAGTGATGAATCTGGCCTTTGCATCTTTAAATACCTTGGAAGGTCAGATTAGCACAGAAACCCTGATGTGGAGCTGAACACTTGGTCCTCCCGGTTGGCAAACATTAGCTGGTTGAAGTACTTCCTGATGGAAATACCGATAACACGCTGACAAAAGTTCAAACTTGTTTCTAAAGGTCATCTCACCCGGCAGAGCAATTAGTTCAAGTTTGCCTTTTGCTTTTCCCTGGTGAGAGTTTTAGGCGAAACTTCAAATTTGAGTTGTCTTTGCAGCATATGGTCAATGACAGGAGACATCCTGAGCTTACATCCAACACAGAGTGTGCAGCCATCAAAAGGTCCTCGGCATTCGAGCTGACGCATCCCATACGGAGGCAGGGAATTAGGCATCAGCCTCTCTCAGGGAGAGCACTGCTTCATCTCCCACATGATTACTCCTCAAAATGTGCCCTGAACCCCAGAAACTTCCAGCTGTTTCCTTGGATGAGTGTCCCTCAACTTCCACAATAATTCCCTGTCAAACCCTCCTAAAGCTTCCTCTCTCCTTTTTTAAAAACATTATTTATTGTTTAACATTTGCTAGTTCAACCATTTTTCTATGTACATTTCAGTAACTTAATTAACTTAATTGTCTTCACCATGAATGAAGGATAAGCATCTTTCCTGATTTTAAAGCGTGCCGTATTCTCTTGCTCCCTTTTACTCCTTGATATATAAGGTCCTGTGGAAGACACAGTACTGCATAGTGAGAACAGTGTTTGCAGCTAGACTTAGCTTGACCTCCTGTTTCTGCCACATAGGATCCATGTGTCCTCAGTATGTCTCTCTAGAGTCAATTTTATCATCTGTAAACTGGACATAATGTTTGAAACTACCTGCAAGTGTTGTTTGGAGGATTAATTGAGATCGTTTGCATAAAGCACATAGTCCATGTCTTCTATTTAGTGGAAGGCAGCCACTGCTTCTGTGTATCCCACCCATTTTTATTATTTGGGGATTTTGTATTTTCAATTTACCTACTCACTAAATTTTTTTAGCTCCGTAATCAATATATATGTCACTTTGGTAATCATACCTGGACATGTGTATAATGGTAACAAACTTGGGCCCTCCACATGCATGCTGCAGCTGAAGTCAAGACAACCCTCTGTCTTCCTTTAAGGCTTTCGTGCGGTAAATATGGATCCTTTTTGTGGTCTGTTTACTTTGTTTCTAACTTTGTCCTTTTTCTTGGTGATTCATTTAAAATGATCCTAAAGCACAGTTCTGAAGTAATTTTTTTCCTGTTTCCAAGTATAAGAAGGCTGTGATATGCTTTAAAGGAGAAAATGAGTCTGTTTGGTAAGATTTATAAAGGCCTGCGTTAGTTACAATGCTGTTTGCATGAGTTCAAAGATAATGAATCAACTCTCTCTCTCTCTCTCTCTCTCTCTCTCTCTCTCTGTGTGTGTGTGTGTGTAAAGAATTTTTAAACAAATACAGATATAAAACATGGTTTTGTGTTGATCAGTTTCAAAAATGTTGTGACCAGAGGCTCACAGGAACCTAATCATCTTATATTTTCCGCAGGAACAATGATTCTACTATTAATTTGGTGGTTGTAGTGACTTTATAGAACTTAGTGACTATTATTACAAAGACTGTATCATTATGTATTCACATATCCTCCTCTATTCATTAGTAGAGCTTATTTTCTAGTGATAAGAAGTTACGCTACAATCCCAGAGGCGCACAGTTCAAACCCGACAACTACTCGGTGGGAGAAGGATGAGCGATCTCCTGTGTGATTTACTATCTCTGAAAACCCACTGGAGGGTCATCTGTGGGTCGGTCCTGACTCAGCGGCACAGGACTACATTCATTTGTGTTGAGATGTGTGCACTACTCAGTTATTTCCCCTGTTCAATGCTTAGGCTGAAACAAAATCATAAAATCATTAACTGCCAGTAGAAAAATGGGCACAGGATAAGAATAAATACTTCATTAAAGAAGACATTCAGATAGCAAACAAACACATGAAGAATTGCTCAAAATCCTTAGCCCTAAGAGAGATGCAAATAAAAACAACTATGAGATATCATCTCACCCCAGTACGACTACCAAAATTTAACAGAACAGCAAGCAACAAATGCTAGCAAGGTTGTGGAGAAACTAGAACCCTTAGTCACTGTTGGTGGGAGTGTAAAATGGTGCAACCACTATGGAAGGCTGAATGGAGCTTTCTCAAAAAGTTGCAAATAGAAATACCATTTGACCCAGCAATTCCACTACTGGGAATATACCCTAAAGAAACCATAATATGCACACCCATGTTTATTGTGGCTTTGTTCGCAATAGCAAAGCACTGGAAACAACCCAAGTGCCCATCAACAAACGAATGGATAGAGAAGCTCTGGTATATTCACACAGTGGAATACTATGCAGCATTGAAAAACAAGGAACTGATTGTTGAACTGATTAAATATTATGCAAAATGGATGACCCTGGAGGACATTATGCTGAGTGAAATATCTCAGTCACAAAAGGACAAATATTGCATAGGACCACTCTTGTGAAATGGAACTGACATTGGGGTTGAGGAAAGACAGAAGAGAAGGGGAGGAATGATGTTTATTGCACTGAAATAGGTGAGGGAGAAAACTTATTAAAAAGGACATATGAATAGATATTCTTGTCATTACAGAAGTTTAGAGTAAAGGCTACTTAGACTTGGGGGGGGAGGGATTACGTAACAGTGGAAGAGTTCTTTTCGTTTTCAAGGAGAAGAGTGAATTGGGGCGAGGGAGAGGGTGAGCATGGAGAAAAGTGCAACAATGAATGACTGGAAACCCTAAGTCTCTGTAAACTTTCATTTAAATTAATAAAGAAAAGAAGAAGAAGAAAAATGATTCACTGAAAATGAACTGCCCCTGAGCTGCTATAATTTTAAAAGGGGGTCTTTTCCCCAGGGATCATAGAAATAAATTCCGTGCTACATTTTAAGAGCTTTAAAATTTGGATATTTAGTAAGAGTTTTCCTCTTCTAATTAGGATAAAATTACACGGCACAACTTCTCTGGCCAGCTGTGCTGTGTGTACCCATGAACGCATGCATGGGCATGCTCTGCCACTGAATTCTCCTCTTTTCTCTTCATTCATTTGTCTAAGGCACTTGAGGAACACTGTGTTTGACCCTTGAACAGTTTTTTAGTGTTGTTCATTACAGTTATGCTGAAAAGCATCATAAGAAGTAGTTCTATGAAACATGCCACAATTTAGACCTTATGGGTGTTGTTGGAGCCATTCTTTGAAGGGCTCACTAGAGAATCTTTTCAGCCTTTGGTTGCCAGGAAAGATGTTATTTCTGTAGAATGGGGGAAGTGTCTTACATTTTAAATCGCTTTTTGCTTAGGCCGCTAGGAAGCTCAGAGTATGATTTGAAGTCTGCTTTAAACAGTACCTTCTGATGAGCAGTGATACTTTTCTGACTTGACTCTTCTTAGCTTCATCCTAATGATCTGCGTCAATTTTTTTTCATGCTGATCTCTTTATCACAGTGTATAGTTCAATGCCTGGCCCCTAGAAAGTAGAATTATTATTGTTGTTGTTTGGTGCCATTGAGTTGATTTTTAACTTGTATAAACCCATGTGACAGAATAGAAGGGTCCTTTAGAGATTTCCAGGCTGTGATCTTTATGTCTGAATAGACACAGGTCTTTCTCAGAAGTGCCAGGTAGCTTCAAACCTCCAACTTTTTAGGTAACAGTTCAGGGCTTAACTGATTTACCACAACAGTTTCTAACTATACACTCCTGTTGATCCAAAATATTTACTAACCACAGGCTATTACTCACGTCCTTGTTGAGAGACAGACCCTCAACCAGGTGGATTGGCACCGTGGCTAACACAATGGCTTTGAGATGGCAGAGACCATGGGGCTGGTACAGGATAGCACAAGGTTCAGGTCTGTTGTTCCTAGGGCCGCTGTGAGTTGTAGTTGACTTGATGCCACCTAACAACAACATTTCTTGCAGGCTATTCTTCATCCTTCTCTTTATTAATAAAAATATTCATGCATTTATAATTTTTTAAATGGAAAGCTATAAATGAAGAAATGCTATTATTAACATTTTTCTCTCTTTTTCTCCCTCCCTCTCATTTTCCCTCTCTCATTGTCTCTTTCTTGTTAAAACAGAAAGTTCCTTTAAGTAGAATTTATTGTACATTTACAACCAAATGGGGAATAGTGCTCACCAGCTTGACTGGTGGAAAATTTCCAAGCTGCACAGTTCACTAGTTTATATTACCTAATAGAGAGATAAATAAGCCATGATTCTTCTTAAGGACTGGCTTTTAATTAGATTTTTAATGGATCCTCTTTGACTTTCCCAGGCATAAGTACTGCTGTATTAGTTCATTATTGTGATTAAAAGCAGCTAATAATGATCATAATGAAATCATTTTCCTCAAGTGTTTCAGCCCAGTTTGATGCCCTGTGTGTCAGCAGTAGCTGGCCTAAGTTCTATCTCTTTTTCTCGGCATTCTTGTTATGTTATGTTAGACTGGAGCCTGGGATCTTGCAGCCATAAGAAAGCACGGACAACAAAGAATACCATTCTTAGAGTCTATTTCTGTATCTTATGGGGAATACTCACAGCATCCTCAGCTTCTTTCTTTTGATTTTTGAGGTCTCTAACTTAACTACACAATGGGAACTTTATCTCAGGTGTGTTTAGGTCACGAGGGTTGTTATATGTTATTGTGCTGATTTCAACACACTTATCTACTTCAACACACTTATCTACTGATAAGATGGTAGAAATACCCCACAGAGTTTCCTAGGCTCTAATGTTTGCATAACCAGATTGCAAGTTATTTTCTCCCATGTAGTGGTTGATGGGTTTGAATAACTGACTTTGTGATTAAAGCTTGACCATTGTGCTGTGAGGCCTCCTTAGGTTCCTAGGTGTTGTTATGTGCTGTTAAATTTTAGAACTGGCCCATTGCTGACCCACCAATGGATTTTCAGAATTAAACGGAAGAATGTTGTCCTTCCTTCTCTCCTGGAGGAGCTGGTGGATTCGAACCGTGTACCTTTGGGATTGCAGCATGGCATCTTACCACTTGGCCACCAGGACTTGACCATTGTGCTATCAGACCTTCTTAGATTTCCAATAGAGAGTGCAACCATGGCTCAGTGGTAAAATTCTAGCCTTCAACTTAGGAAGCTCAAGTTTTATTCCTGGCCAGTGTACTATGCAGCTACCACTGTTCTGTCAGAGACTTTGGTGTTCATACGATGCCAGACAGATTTTACTGGATCTTCCAGACTAAGCTGTTACTGTTGTTGTTAAGTGTTATCAAGTCAACACCAACTGGTAGCATTCCTGCCTCCAACCGTAAAAGTGCCTGGCCTTGCACCATCCTCACAATCTCTCCTGTGCTTCAGCCCATTGTTGTCATCGCTGTGTCAGTCCACTTCATTGAGGGTCTTCCCCTCTTTTGTTGACTCTCCAAGCACAATGTCTTTCTCCAGAAACTGGACTGTCTTGATAACATTCCTAAGGTCCTTAAGCATGTGGGATGAAGCACTCTGGCTGCAATTCTTCCAAGACAATTTTGTTTCTTCTTTTGATAGTTCATGGTATAGTCAATATTCTTGACCAACATCAGAATTCAAAGACATTCTTCTTCTGTCTTCATTATTCATTGCCCAACTTTCACATGCGTATGAAGCAATTTAAAATGCCATTACTTGGTTTAAGTACACTTAGTCTGTAAAGTGACAGCTTGCTTTTTAGCACTGTATCAGGCCCTTTGGCAACAGATGTGCTGGCCAGAGTGCAATGGGGTTACAAGTATCTGATCACATCCAGGTATAGACTAAGATGAAAGAGAAAAAATCCTAGTGATCTGTTTCCAAAATTCAGTCCCTGAAACCCCTCCTGATCACATTGGCCCAACCAAGAACTACCATGGAAATCATGCAGGACCAAGGTGGTGTTTTTGTTCTGTTGTGCTTGGGGTCTCCATGACTTGGAGACTAACTCAACAGTTAGTTCAGCTCAACTCAACTCAACTTAACTCAGCGCAACACAACTCATCTCAACGCAACTCATCTCAACTTACTGAGTCAGAACTGACTCAGAGCTGAGCTTCAGGTGGATTTTCAGAGACTGTAAATTGCATGGAAGGAGATTGCCCATCTTTCTCCTACAGAGCCACTGGGGGTTGTAAACTGCCATAGAGGCGAGGCCTTTGAGTTAGCAGCACAACTCCCTAAGGACAATGCCACAGTAACACCTTCAACAGCGGCAAGGAAATAAAAATTACAAGCTGAGGGTGTAAGCTGTGATACTCTACTAGTTCGAAGCGTTTTAGTTTGAAAATGGCCAATTGGTGTTACACTGCTCTTAAAGTACAATTTATGGCATCTTCTCTGCCTCCCAACTGTCTTGCCTTAAAGGAGTGCGAGTGGATGAGTAGGTCAGTGGGTTGCCGCTGTGCACAATAGAGAAAGCCCCTTGCTTAAGCGGGATGCTTTTTCTTCATTTTCTATGTTCTTTTTTAGCAAATATGTTTTAAAACCAAAAATGTGGCCTTTGTGGAAATTTTTAAAAATATATAAAAGGAAAAGAATCACATTTAGTCTGACTATTAATATTGCATATTTGTTCTTATTTCATTTTAGGCATGTATTTGTTTTTCCTCCAGAAATGGCAGTGAGTTGTTGCTGTGGCAATATATCATGAACATTTTCCCATGTTGTTAAATCATCTTCTACGAAACCATTTTTTAAGACCTGTAGAGTATGTCATTAAAAAGATGAACCATCATTTATAAACCTATGCCCTATTGATAGACAATTACGTAATTTTAAGAGGTATTATAGGCAACGTTGCAATTAGTTTCCTTTTAGAAAAATATATGAACTTAACTGATTACTTATTTAGATGAAAGTTTTAATTTATAATGGAAAATTAATGCTTTTGCTGTGTACTACTAAACTGCCGTCTAGAAAGAGTGAGCAAATTAAGCTTCCATAAGTCGTGTATAAGGAATGATTCTTCATATATTCTCCCATATAAGAAATAGTTATTTTTATTATTACTGTTATTTCCTGGGTTTCAAGGCAGGAGGAGTGGTTGCTGATTTAATTTGGACTATGTTTTGTTTTATGGGTCAAGTTGAACATTTTTTTTCATGTATGTATCAACCATTTGAGTTTCTGATTTTGTGAATTATTTCTTCTTGTTCTCTGCTCATTTTGTCTTGTGGTATCTCTGTGGTTTGATTATCTTTTGAGAAATTCAAAGATCCTATTTTATCCCAGATCTTTCCCCTTAATCACGGCCAAATAACTCATACTAAAGATCAGCTCAACATTTAGGATTGAGAAAAGATGTTGACACTGCTCCAACTAAGTCTGGCAAATTATCCATAATAAATTCCAGACTGCCCTGAAATAATTTTATAAAAATTGTATCCCTAGTTTGGGTTTTATTTTTGGTGTTACAGTTAAATTATGCTTGAGTCTTGGCACTATCATTTATTGGGGGTTTTTTGAGCCTGGGCCATATTGCCTTACCACTGTTAGCCTCAGTTTCTTCTTCTCCCAACTTGATTAATGAAACCTCTCCCAAGTTTTCTCTAGTAACAAATGTAATAATACTTATAAGGCAAAGATGGCAGCTATAGAGAAATGACATTATTATCCTTATTCTCACGTTAAGCAACCATGCACACCAGTATCTACTATTCTGCTCCAGCATGCCATTTGTGAGTGACCTTAAGGGGTCTTCCCCCTATCTCGCCCTCTTTAGAGGGGACAAGGGCAGAGAGTTGCATGCTCAGGTAGAAGTCATTCAAGCTCTATAAACTGGCCCTTTTGGGTGATTGGTGGAGTGGTCTTTCCCATACAGATCTACAGAACCATGGGAAAAGAAGAGTTCTCAGGACCCACATGCCCTGAGAAGGGTGACATGGCCCTTACAATCTACAGCAAGGGCAATACAAGTGACTAATGTCATCGAGTCAGAGGTCTAGTAAAAAAAAAAAAAAGAAGCATTTTGATGGTCATGCTTTTCTCATTCATTCAGGCTTAAAGCTTCTGGGAACATCAGGAAGCTGGGTTATCTTTGTACAGTGACCACCCAAGAGGAAGGAAATGATTTTATGGAGACTCTGACATGAACCTTGATCCCTGAACTCAGTGCTAACTTCCACATGATCCTTTTGGAATCTAGTAAGGTGTATTTCTTTTGTATTTTTCATTTTAGCACCTTATATGTCTTGCGATGGCAAAGTCTGTGGTTAGAGACCTCTCTAAAGTACTGAAATGCAACAGTGTCAGTCTGGACACTAATGTGCACCCAATACATGCCATAGTCTTTGCAATCACTTGCTATGCGTCAGGGAGCTGGACAAGGACTAGGGATGATAGAAGGAGAATTGATGCCTTTGAGCTGTGGTGTTGGAGAAGAGTATTGAATATGCCATGGACTGCTAAGAAAATGAACAGATTTGTCCTGAAGAGGGTGAAGCCAGGCTGCTTGTTGAAGGCAAGGATTCTGAAGCTTCTCCTGACATACTTTGGACATGTTTCAAGGAGGGACCAGTCCTTGGAGAGGGAAGTCATGCTTGGTAGGGTAGAGGGACAGCGCGGGAAAGGAAGGCCCTCAATGAGATGGATTGATTCAGTGACTGGGGTCATGGGGGTGGGTGTGTCAGAGATGGTGAGATTGGCACAGGATAGGGCAGAGTTTATGCCTGTTGTACATAGGGTTGCTATGAGTCACAGGTGACTAGATAGCACATAACAACAACAACAACATACATGCAACGTACAGGTAGCAGCTGCTGTAAAGTTGGATATTACCTCCTGTGGGATTTACAGCCTCTGAAACCCAATGGAGAGTCAGTTGTAAATTGGTTCCAACTTGGCAAATATGAGTTGTGATTTTTAAGTTATAAAAGAAATGTAACTATTTTTGAAGCTTGTTAAAGGAATTTTCTTCCTCTTATTAACATTGAATCCTCTTTGAAGATCTTACTTAATATCTACAATTCTGTCCTTTTTCACCAGTAATATTGTCTGTTATCTAATCATAAAAGTTGTACATCTGTTTATTTAAGAAAAATAGTAATAATTTCCAGGACTTTCTCAAAGGAGAAGTTTTGAGGATAAAATTAAGTACAGGTATTCACAGGTGACTCAGTGGCACATAACAACAACAACAACAGCAACAACATATTATATGGGTGGGTTTTTTTATTTAAGCCTCTGTTTTAAAGTCAATAAGAACTTGTGGAGGGCCTTTGTATTGAAAAGTTGATTGTTACAGTATTTTGAAGGAATATTTTTCTAAGTGGTACAGTACTCTTTTGTCAATTTGCTCTACTAAGGTAACCTGGGGTTGCTGTGATGCTGAACCTTGTGCCATTGGGGTGTCATATGCCATAACAGTTACCAAGGATGGGCAGTGTTTTGTGGAGCTTCCAGTTTAAGACAAGTCTGGAAGCAGGAGGTGCATGCACTTTCTTTTTTTTTTTTTAATTTAGGTTGTTTATTTTTCATTTCAATAAATATCTACAGAGATTTTGGGATTCCATTCATTCATTGTTGCACCCTTCTCCCCGCACAAACCCCTCCCCCCTCCCCCCATTTCCTCCTCTCCTTGAAA
>NW_006399783.1:7161608-7162126 GCF_000299155.1 Elephantulus edwardii | reverse complement strand
TGTGGTTAGATGCTGTTGAGTTGAGTACAACTCATAGTGACCCTATGAACAAAAGATTTGAACCCTGTCCTATCCTGTGACATCCTCACACTTTTTGACACTCTTGAGCCCATTGCAGCAGTTACTGTGTCAACCCATCTGGCTGAGGGTCTTCCTCTCCACCTTTCCAAGCATGATGTCCCTCTCCAAGGATTAGCCTTTCCTAGCAACATGCCTGAAGTACATGAGACAAAGCTTTATCATCTTGGCCTCCAAGGAGCACTCTGGTTGTACTTCCTCCAGGACATATTTGTTCTTTTGTCAGTCCATAGGATGTTCGGTAGTCTTTTCTAACGCCACACTTGAAAGGCATCAATTCTTTTTCCTTATCATCCTCATGACCCAAAAAATCCTGAAAGTTCAAAATTAAAAAAACTCATTGCCTGGGTTCAATAATGTATGCTGCTCTGAAACAGAGAAGGGAGAAAACTGTTTAAAAGAGATATGTGATTAGGTATTTCTGTCATGACAGGAGTCTA
>NW_006399783.1:7150945-7161508 GCF_000299155.1 Elephantulus edwardii | reverse complement strand
GATTTTATGGAGACTCTGACATGAACCTTGATCCCTGAACTCAGTGCTAACTTCCACATGATCCTTTTGGAATCTAGTAAGGTGTATTTCTTTTGTATTTTTCATTTTAGCACCTTATATGTCTTGCGATGGCAAAGTCTGTGGTTAGAGACCTCTCTAAAGTACTGAAATGCAACAGTGTCAGTCTGGACACTAATGTGCACCCAATACATGCCATAGTCTTTGCAATCACTTGCTATGCGTCAGGGAGCTGGACAAGGACTAGGGATGATAGAAGGAGAATTGATGCCTTTGAGCTGTGGTGTTGGAGAAGAGTATTGAATATGCCATGGACTGCTAAGAAAATGAACAGATTTGTCCTGAAGAGGGTGAAGCCAGGCTGCTTGTTGAAGGCAAGGATTCTGAAGCTTCTCCTGACATACTTTGGACATGTTTCAAGGAGGGACCAGTCCTTGGAGAGGGAAGTCATGCTTGGTAGGGTAGAGGGACAGCGCGGGAAAGGAAGGCCCTCAATGAGATGGATTGATTCAGTGACTGGGGTCATGGGGGTGGGTGTGTCAGAGATGGTGAGATTGGCACAGGATAGGGCAGAGTTTATGCCTGTTGTACATAGGGTTGCTATGAGTCACAGGTGACTAGATAGCACATAACAACAACAACAACATACATGCAACGTACAGGTAGCAGCTGCTGTAAAGTTGGATATTACCTCCTGTGGGATTTACAGCCTCTGAAACCCAATGGAGAGTCAGTTGTAAATTGGTTCCAACTTGGCAAATATGAGTTGTGATTTTTAAGTTATAAAAGAAATGTAACTATTTTTGAAGCTTGTTAAAGGAATTTTCTTCCTCTTATTAACATTGAATCCTCTTTGAAGATCTTACTTAATATCTACAATTCTGTCCTTTTTCACCAGTAATATTGTCTGTTATCTAATCATAAAAGTTGTACATCTGTTTATTTAAGAAAAATAGTAATAATTTCCAGGACTTTCTCAAAGGAGAAGTTTTGAGGATAAAATTAAGTACAGGTATTCACAGGTGACTCAGTGGCACATAACAACAACAACAACAGCAACAACATATTATATGGGTGGGTTTTTTTATTTAAGCCTCTGTTTTAAAGTCAATAAGAACTTGTGGAGGGCCTTTGTATTGAAAAGTTGATTGTTACAGTATTTTGAAGGAATATTTTTCTAAGTGGTACAGTACTCTTTTGTCAATTTGCTCTACTAAGGTAACCTGGGGTTGCTGTGATGCTGAACCTTGTGCCATTGGGGTGTCATATGCCATAACAGTTACCAAGGATGGACAGTGTTTGGTGGAGCTTCCAGTTTAAGACAGGTCTGAAAGCAGGAGGGGCATCCACTTTCTAAACAACATGCTCCTGGAAACTCTATGAACTTTGAGAAACGACGATAGTTATAGAAAGGCGTCAGGTCTTTTGTTCATAGGGTTGCTATGAGTCGTGCTTGACTCGATGGCAATCAACAACAACATTCCCAACATAAAACTTAATCAAGTTACAATAAACTACACTTATAATCATCTATAATTTTTTTGTACATCTTATCATTAATAGTATGTACTCATAAAGTGTTGTATGCAATTTTCTGATACTTTTTTTTCAGAGCGCTCTGGTGGCTTAGTCATAAGGATCTTCACTGCCAGTGCAAAGGTACACAGTTCAAATCCCCCAGCTGCTCTGCAAGAGAAAAGGCAATCTTTCTGTGTGATTTACTGCTTTTGAAAATCCACAGGAGGGTCAGGTGTGGATTGGTTATGATTCAATTGTACACAACAACAAAATTCTCCTTGGATGTTTCCCAGATATTTATATGTAAGGCTTCAAATCCTCAAAGACAAAGATCAGACTTATCGAGGTATTGTTAATAAAAGATTATCATAATATAAAGCTATCTACTTAATCTGCAAACCAACTTAGAACAGAACCCTACAGAAGTCAGGAACTACCTGTAGAAGGAGCGGAAGGTCAAACCTCAGAGTGTCTTGGTGAGTAATTAGGTCAGACATGGTGACTGTAACAGTTGAAGATCGTGAGGTTGATGCAGGATGGGCCAAAGTTGAGATCTGTGGTTTGTAGGGTCACTGTGAGTCGTAGTTGCCTCAGTGGTACTTAAGAGCTTTCAGAACTTCCTGGGAGAAGCCATGAGGTTTTCACTTCTTCATCATTAAAACAAAGAGGCAAATTGAAAACACCCAGGTCTCTTATAGCTATAATAGTCTGTGATGGCCTGTGAAAGATGTACCACAGAAAAACCCTAGAACACGGACAGTACTTCTAGGGTAGAATCAATATGAAAGGTCATTCTTTTTCAATAGGCAAAGATACATGGGGGGAGGATGAACGTCACTTTCTTACACTGCACTAAGGCATGGGAAGCAGTAACACTAAACATACACACAGCCGTTGCACAAAAACAAACTTAAAGCCATTGGGTCACAACCAATTTATAGGGCATTCATTAATGTGCCCACCATTGTTACTATGGATGCAGACAGAAGAAATGAATTTCCATTTCAGTTACCCAAGCAATCACAAGGTAACAATTCAGAACCCAGAAATGCTTAGGTAAACAAAAGTCTTATTTTATCCCCTACCCCTAATTCTTATGTCAGTTAGGGTCTTTCCAGAAAACCGCAGGTGAATCATAGAGAGTGGGATCAGCGTTTAATAATCCAAGAAAGTGCATCTGTTTAAAGAAAGCAAAGAAGTCCAATTTTCTGGCGCTGAGCGGAATGGAAAGGTGTTCATTTGTAATGGGCTGGTTTCGTGCCTTAAGCCCTTCCCTTATGAAAATAATTTACCCTGCTAATTACATCACATTAACCAACTACTCCCGGTATAGATTAAAGGACTACTTTTTCAAATCATTCCATAAATTAAAAGCAGCCCTTCCAGATACATGATTTCATGGATAAATACTACATTTGTGTTGTCAGAATTTATGTTGAAAGGAAAT
The DNA here is from genome assembly GCF_000299155.1 of Elephantulus edwardii. Taxonomy (NCBI): domain Eukaryota; kingdom Metazoa; phylum Chordata; class Mammalia; order Macroscelidea; family Macroscelididae; genus Elephantulus; species Elephantulus edwardii. The sequence goes on along the minus strand of NW_006399783.1, from coordinate 7,158,525 downwards.
GGAGGAAATGTATCCTTAAAGAAATATTTTGCAGTAGTTGTTAACACCTTCCACTCCTTCTGCTCCCCGCTTCTAGTACCATAATATAAATGTGCAAGCTGTTAGCATAAGATGAACATTCCGGAGCGTCAGGGGCCACCTGCCTGCATGACTGGCTTATTATTTAAATGCTCTTTGCATTTCACAGATCCAAATACTGACAGGGTCCTAAATTATGGTGTCTGCATCATACACATGAAATTTTCAGTAGGCTCTCTTTCTTTCTTAGGAACACAGGAGAGAGTCATTTGTGGTCACAGGTGGAATTGATTGTGAAGCAAGTAGTCCCTGTTCAAGCTAGAACACCAAATCCACTGTTGATTCTGACTCTTAGTGACACTCCTTTGGATTTCCAAGATTTCCTGTCATTCTCCTGTGAAGTGACTCCTAGGTTAGAATTGCCTGTCCTTTGAATTTATATGCAGAACAGACCATCTAGGAGACTGGACTTTACAAAGAAGAATGTGACATCAGGATTGAAGGAAACCTCATCAGTAATCTGCAATATACAGATGATACAGCCTTGCACTCTGAACCGGAAGAGGACTTGAAGTTTGTTGCTGAAGGTCAAAGACTACAGTCTTGAATATGAATCACATCTCCACATCAAGAAAACAAAAATTCTTACTACCAGGCTAATTGGCAGCATCATAACAGATGGAGAAGAGATTGAGGTTGTTACAGTTTTATCATGCTCAGATCCACAGTCAACATTCTTGGTATAAGCAGTCAGGAAATAAAAAAAAATAATAATAATAATAAAAATTTAAAATGTTGCTTTAGGGAACTCTCTTGTTAAGGCTTGCAAGAGTACTAAAGAACAACGTCAGTTTAGAGACCATGGTGCACCTACATCAGACCATATTCTTCCTAATTGCTTGCTATGCATCTGAGAGCTGGACAGTAATTAAGGATGACAGAAGAAGAATCTATGCCTTTGAGTTGTGGTGCTGGAGAAATGTGTTGAACATACTTTGGACTGCCAAGAAAACAAGTAAGTCTGTCCTGGATAGTGTGAAGCTACTTGGAGGCAAAGATCTTGAAACTCCATCTCACATACTTTGAGCATGTTGCCACTAGTACCTGGAAAAGGGCATCATGCTTGAAAGAGTAGAGAATAGATGAGGGAGAGGAAGACCTTGGACAAGAAAGAGTGATACAGAGACTGTATCAAAGACAGTGAAATAGGCTTAAGATAGAGCAGGATTCCGAGCTATTTTTAATAGAGTTGCTATGAGTGGTAGTCAGCTTGATGGCGCATTACAACAGCCACCACCACCACTTCTTACTTATCAACCCAGCATGCGACATACTATGTCATTAGACCTCCTGAAGTAGTCCCTTAAAGAGCTCACTGATGTGGAATCTATTTCTTCTCATAGCGACCCTCCATCAGGCTTCCAAAATTGACAATTACATAAGAAGAGGCTGCCCATCTTTCTCCCTTGGAGCCGTTGTTGGATTTGAACAACCAGAGATGTGTTAGCACACCAACACACTATGGATTACAGCAAGAAAAGAAAGGAACATCTAAGAACTATTTAGAATGCAAAGGTGTTTGAGAGCTTCACTTTTTCAGAAATCTGTTCTTACTGTTCCTCCAGGAACATTGTTGGTTTAGTGGTGTGCTTCTTATCTTCCACGTGGGAGATGGGGTTCAATTCCTGGCAGTGTACCTCATAACTACTCATCGCCTCTATGATGGTGGAGTAGCTGATGGTGGACAAGCTTCAGTGAAGTTTACAGGCTAAGAGAAACTGAAAACCTTTGTCTTCTTGATGTCAAGCTTCAATCCATATTGAAGACAACACTCCTTGACCTTCTGCAGCAAATGCTTCAGGTCCTCTTCAAGTAGAGCAAGCAAGAAAGAGCTGACAATGTACTTCTGAAAATCAGTCATTTTTTTCTTCTTTTCAATCATAGCAGGATTCACAATTACAGATCAGGATGATTTACTTTGCAATTGATCATGAGCGTAATGCAGGATCAAGCCCATCACTTCATTTCATTGTGCATGGTGTTTCCTTGAATTAACAGCAGCTATTAACAACAACCCCAACCACAACATCAACCACAGAAGAATTAGTAGAATGTGAGATTGAAGGAACAGACATAGAAGGAAACTATAGGGGGAAAATTATCTTTCTTCAGAAAGAAGTCTGCAATCTTTCTTTTCCAGAGGTAGTCATAGAGGATTCGGAGGAGCAGTCTGTAGAAGAGATTAAACAAAGTGACCTTAGAGAATATACTCTTGATCCTCAAGGCCCTGCACCTGGCTTTATGGTGGGGCACAGCTGGTGCCGGGGCTTAGTTGGCATTTAAGATTACAGACTTTCCTCACTGGATGTGTGCAGCTAGCAGATGTGCTAGTTTGTTTAAGACGTGTGTTTACGTTTGTCAGACATTATGGAAGGTACATTTTTAACCCAATTCACACAAATACATGTTCCCTTAAACAATATAAGAAATAATTTAAGAAAGTAACATCTTGATTTTTTTAACAAGTGCATACGCAGAGAGAGACATAGACACGCATGCCTTTGATAAAGATGCTATTCATCTTCATGGTCCTCCCTTTAGTTCACATTGAAAGACCTTGCTATGTGGAGAATCTCCCCATTGAATGAGGAAGACAGGGAGGTACCACTAATGGGCAAATTATGGTTACAATTTATTGGGTCTTCTCCTGTGCTCAGGGCCTCAAAGGTGATGAACTCACGCAGACAAGAGTTCTCTGCTGTCATGGAGCTTACAATGTTTTGTTGTCTTGGAGAGAGAGAGAGACCATAAAACTGAATAAATGGGTAATTACAAGAATTTTTACGTTTAAAATAATAAGCAGAAAACAAAATTTAAAAAAACTTACCGCTGTCAAGTCAGAACTAGTGATGTAATAATGATTGGAGACAGGGGCAAGAAGAAGAGCATGAGCTTGACTTGTTGAACGAAGGAGACCAGTATTGTGGAGCCCAGTGAGGGGGGGTGGGGGAAGGGGAGAGGACTGAGGGAGCCTGAGAGTTGGACAGAGTCCAGACTGTTGAAGGCCAAGGCAGAGACCCACATTACGAAGGCAAGAAGAAGGACTAATCAATTCCCAAAGCTTCTGTAGACTCAGTGAGCATTACTGTGGTCCCTAAAACCCTGGTGAATCCTAAATAGAAGTGAACAGTAAAAGAGCTAAATTGAGTTGTATCTTAACAGCAGTAGTCTGTCTAGAAGGCTGACAGACAACTCAACTCACTGTCCTTGAGTTGGTTCTAATTCACAGCACCCTTCAGCACCCACCCTTCCACTATGTTCCCAAGACTGTCAGTCCTTATGAAGGAGACTGCTTGTACCTTGGAGCCACTGGTAGATTCAAACTGATGGAGTTAGCTCAGCCTATTGGTTATCCACACAATAGGCCACTGTGGACTCCGCCACCAGAACTCCTTGCTGACTGGCAGATGTCTGTCAAATCAACTTGTGAGGGCTCTGGGAGGACACAGGCTCAAGACTACCAAAACAGAGTGAAAGCATGACTGGTGTGGATGACAGAGGGTGGCCTTGGAAATGATTTTATCATCATGACGCTTTTTTTGTCTGGAGGTGTGAAAGCGGGTGTTGTTTAGGATCTACATGATGACCGTAGGTGATTAGAATTCCAGAATTTTCCCAGGAAGACCTGGAAACATCATGTTGATGCCTTCTTCAAAGTCCTCCTCATTCAGCCAAGCATAGCTTGTCAATCTATGTTGTGACTGGCTTGAAGGACAGAGACAAAGGCAAGCGCCTTCTCAGCATTCTGGCTGTGGACTCTGTTCTCAGTTGTGCTGTGTTGGCTTCTTCTTCTCATGGTGACATTATGCTTAACAGAGTGAAATTTTGTCCACCCCTTTGCCATTTTCATTATCACTGGTGCATTCAGGTTCCTCTCCCCATATGTTACCAGACAGTATTCTACTGCATTGTTAGACTTTTTACTGATTCTTTTCCCATCTTAGTTAAAGAGATCTACTGAAACCTGTCCACTATGGGTGACCCTACTACTATTTAAAATACTGTGGGCATAGCTCGCAGCATGGCAGAAACAGGCCAACAACCACGGTGTGACAAATGGGACCTGTTAGAGCTCTGTAACGAGCTCCAGTGGAGAAAGGCAGCAGGACAGGTGCTGCATGAGGTGCTTCTGTTCAGCCTTTTCCCTATGTGACTAACAGGAAGTTTCTTCCAATCAACACAACCTCTACAGGTAAGCAGTAGGAAGTGAGTAGCCGGTAGGTGGACTTCCGTGTAGGAAGAATGATATTTATAGTTATAGGGTAGACGGGGAAGAGGGCGTGTGTTGAAAGATCACAAGCCTGAGCAAAATCAGACCCAGGATCTAGTCTAAAGCTTTCCATCATCAGCATTCACTACTTGCCCAGATTCTCTGAGTATAAGAAGTGGGGGTGGAGAGGGGAGCAGGATGTCCATTCATAATGTCTCTTTCCTGGTCCTGACCATTAAATTGCTAAGAGAACTCCAGGGCCACCACCAAAGCTACATTCAGGAGCGACATCACTGTAACAGCTATACTTCCCCCTGAGCAGAGTTGGAAACCCCCGTAAGTCAGCCAAGATGAAAACATTAATGGTGAATAATGCATAGTTTCTATTTATTGAATGTTCACACACCATCCTAAGGGGTTTTTTTACTTAACACATACAACATTCCAATAATACAGAATCTACCACTGTCCCTCCTTTCCATATGGAGAAACTGAGACAGGGAGTTTGTCAAGGACACAGACACACAGCGTAGTACGTGGCTGCACAGGGCTTGAGCCGCAGTATCTAAATGCGCGTCTCATTTGAGAGGGTCATGAGGTTTTATCCCAAGCAGATAGGTGGCAAGTCTGATTTTCCCAGCAGTGCTGAAGCAGCTGCTTATTTTTCCAATTCAGGCCCCACGTGGACGGTGGTCACTGCTCCTCCAGCCCCATGAGCCCTGCGCTGGCCCTGCTGGTCTGTGCCTGAAGCAGTGCATCTGGGAAACCTCAGGCTGGACTGCGACAAGAGGCCATTTGGTGCAGGAGGAAGGAGGGCACGTTCAGAGTCCTAAATACAGATTCCCAACTGGTGACAGTCACATTGAAAACTCTATGAAGCACACTTCTACCCTGACACACACAGGTCCCTGTGAGTCCAGAATCAACTGGACTGCAAGCTGGTAATACTACTTTGCTGTAGGTTTGCTGTCAGACTAAATGAGTCAGGTTTGCAAAATGCTCGACAAAGGGCCTGTCAAGTATTACACACAAGATTGGGGTGGGGGTAAGACTGAGAAAAACTGGATGAAATATGTTTACGGCATTGAAGTCTATGGGGGAGAGAATAGTCTAAAAGTATTATATTTTAGGGCATTATTTTTATCGTAGGAGTATGCAATGAGGGTTGCAGAGTGGATTATATTTGGGGGTAGGGGGTGGGGCTTGGGGAGGTGCGGGGGGAGGATTGTGTACCAATGAGGGAGTTTTTCTTTTGCTTTTCAAGGAGAGGAGCAAATGGGGGGGAGGGGGGAGGGGTTTGTGCGGGGAGAAGGGTGCAACAATGAATGAATGGAATCCCAAAATCTCTGTAGATGTTCATTGAAATGAAAAATAAACCACCTAAATTTAAAAAAAAATGAATTAATGGAAAACCAAAATTTCTGTAAATGTTCATTAAAACTAATAATAACAAAGAATTTTAAAATAAAATAAGAGTGTGACTTTTGCCGTTCCCCCTTTTGAAATTATGTGTGCAGGGCAAGCTGCTGCTGTTTTCTTCTTAACACAAGAAGAAAAGAATGTGGAAAGCGTCCTCTGTGGCCTTCTAGATTCTAATTGCTGCATTCTGCGTTTCTGGAGGACTCTGATGATGACATTCCTACCAAGAAGGTCACAGGATGCCTTGATCTTGTGATCAGCTCTATTTGGCACCAGCTCAAGGACAAAAGCAAGGTGTTTTTGGCGCTCTCATTCTTGAAAAGGAACCTCATAGGCAGAGTATTTTCCTAGGTCTCCTGGCAGCATCCCCAGCACTTTTGTTCCTTCCCATGGCCTCTGTATTCTCTACCCTGTGATCTCTAGTGAAGTATGTGAGCCAAGGTCCTTCTGACCGTAATTCTGGGAGCTCTGGAAGTGCTCTTCTTAGGAAAATACACTTTCCACATTGAAACCATCTTCCTCTTCCCTCTGGTCTCACAGCCTACTCCCAAACACTCATCAGTAGAGGAGGGCTTGCCTGTGCAGGCCCTGGTTGGGTAGGAAACAGAATTCAAAATTAGTACAATCCATATAAAGTCCATTTGTCCCATAACCTGTCCCAGCAGAAATATTCACACAAAAGAATACGCTGTTTTTGATAGATGCCACCGATTCTGGAGTCATTGGTCCTGACTCCCATTGACCCCACAAACAAACAGGATGAAATCCTTCTAAACCCTATGCCATGCCCACAGCCATGCTGTGTGTGAGTCATTGTTGCAACAGCTGTATCACTGAACCTCTTCATTTCCTCATGACATGCAAAATCCTGAAAAATTCAAAACTGAAAAAAATAAAACAAAACAAAAAACCCTCAAACTCATTGCCATGGAGTCAGAACCTCCTCATAGCTGACCCTCCAGCAGGTTTTCATAGGCTGTCAATTGCATGGGAGAGATTTCCCATTTATAGTCTTATATTTATAGTCTGCCTGAAAAATTGTTGTTAGGTGCCGTCCAGTGCACTGCGACTCATATGATGCCATGAAGAACAAATCGGGACCTTGCCCTGTCTGCCAGACACTACCCCCTTGTTGCTGTCACCGTGTCAGTCCTTCCCTTTGAGGGGCTTCTCCTTCACTCACCCTCCATCTCTCCCAGAACGATGCCTTTTTTGGAGGACATGCCCCTCCCGATGACATCTGCTAAGTAAATGAGATGACGTTTCATCACCATTGCCTCTGAGGAACACCCTGCCTTACTTCCTGCAACACAGACTCGTTTCCTCTTTTGGCAGTCTATTTCATACACACCATTCACATTTATATATGTGAACTGCCAGGAAAACAAAGAAGTCTATCTTGGAGCAAGTGCAACTTGGGTGTTCCTTAGAGGTAAGGGTGGTGAAACCTGTTCTCACGTACTCTGCCATGAAGGTCCAGCCCTCGGAAAGGACATCATGGTTTGAAAGGTCGCGGGTCAGAGAAAGGCAGGAAGATTTCCAACAAGATACACTGACACGGTAACTGTCACAGTGTGCTCAAGCATACCATGCAGATGGGGCAGGATATGCCAAGGCTCAAATCTGTTGTTCGTAGGGTCACTATGAGTGGTAAGTGACTCTATGGCACATAACAATAATGTATACATTTAAATATATATAACATAAGATCGATATTTGTTCCTATCCCAAAGAAAGGCGACCCAACCGAATGTGGAAACTACAGAACAGTCTCACTGATTTCACATGCAAGCCAGATTTTACTGAAAATTATCCAAAAACGACTAGAACAGCACATCAACAGAGAACTACCAGAAGTCCAGGCTGGTTTCAG
>NW_006399783.1:7095342-7148233 GCF_000299155.1 Elephantulus edwardii | reverse complement strand
AAAAAAAACTCTCATTGCCATGTAATCAGAACTACCTCATAGCTGACCCTCCAACAGGTTGTCCAGCTCTCAGAGGCAGAGGGACAGAAAAGACTATGGCCTGAATTAGAGCACCTTTGTCCTCAAGAAATTAGGAGGGGCCCTTGAATGCAATCTTTCCCAGTGCAATATCTCTCTTGAACTCCTGACTATTGGTACCAAGGGTGTTGATTTTAGATCTAAGCAAGGTGAAATTGTTGGCAACTTCAATCTTTTCTCTGCCTATCATAATGTTGACTCTTGGTCTTGTGGTGAAGATCTTTGTCTTCTTGAGGTTGGAATGTAATCCATACTGAAGACTGTTGTCCTTGATCTTCTGCAGCAAGCATTTCTTCTCCTCCTCACTTTCAGCAAGCAGAGTTGTGTCATCTGCATAATGAACATTGTTGATGAGTCTTCCTCCAACCCTTTTGCCACACTCCTCTCATAGAGTCCAGCTGCATGAATTATTTTCTCAACATACAGACTGGATAGGTATGGAGAAAGGATAAAACCCTGATGTCCACCCTTCCTGATCTTAAACCATACGGTATTCCCTTGCTCTGTTTGCACAACATCTTGGTCTAGGTGTAGATTCCATTTGAGCACAATTAAATGTTCTGAGATTCTCATTCTTCTCACTATAAGCCATGATTTGCAATGATCCACCCAAATTTATTTGCGTAGTCAATAAAACACAAATATACATTCTTCTAGTATTCTAGTATTCTCTGCTTTCAGCCAGGATTCATATATCAGCAATGATATGCCTGGTGCTGTGGACTGTCCTAAAACCAGCTTGTACTTCTGGTGGTTAGTTCCCTGTCTCTGTACTGTTCCAACCACTTTTGAATGATCTTCAAAAATATTTGCTTGCATGTGATATTAATGATATTGTTCAATAATTTCCTCATTCTGTTGGATCATCTTTCTTGGGAATTAGGACAAATATAGGTCTCTTGCACTCAGTCAGTCAGACACCTATCCTCCAAATTTTCTAACTGGTACACACATCCAGGGCTTTATCTGTTAGTTGAAACGTGTCAGTTGGTATTTCATTGATTCCTGGGCCTTATTTTTTTCCCATGCCTTCAGTGCTGCTTGAACTTGGTCAAAATCCTCAGTCTCATCCTCTTTGGCTTTAGTTGATGAAGCATGTTTTTGTTGTTGTTGTTATATGCTGTCTAGTCAAGCATAACTCATAGCCACCCTTATGAACAAAAAATCTGAACCTTGTTCTATCCTGCTCCATTCTGACACACAAGAGCCCATTGTAGCAGTCACCATATCAGTCTGCTTTGTTGAGGGTCTTCCTCTCCTTTGCCAACCCTCCACCCTTTCCAGTATCATGTCCTTCTCCAAGGAGTAGCATCTCCTAGAAACATGATCAAAGCATGTGAGGCAAGTTCTCACCATTCTTGCCTACAAGGAGCACTCTGGCTGCACCCTCTTCAAGAGATATCGGTTTGTTCTCTTGGCTGTCCATTGAATGTTCAGTGTTCTCCTCCAGCACCACAGCTCAAAGATGTCAATTCTTTTTCTGTCATCCTTAATTCATTGACCAGCTCTCAGATGCGTAGCTAGTAATTGGAAAGACTATAGCCTGAATCAGATGCACCTTAGTCTTCAAACTGATATCACTATTCCTCAATAATTTGGAAAAGCCCTTACCTGCAGATTTTTCCAATGCAGTACGTCTCCTTATTTCCTGACTGCTCGTACAAAGGGTGTTAATTGTGGATCCAAGCAAGATGAAGCTGTTGACAGTTTCAATCTCCTCTCCATCCACCATGATGCTGCCTATCGGTCCAGTGGTAAAAATCTTTGTTTTCTTGATATTGAAATGCAATCCATACTGAAGGTTGAATTTCTTGATCTTCTGCAACAAGTGCTTCAAGTCCTCTTCACTTTAAGCAAGCGAGGTTGTGTCATTTGCATAACACAGGTTAGTAATAAGTCTCCCTCTAATCTTGATGCCACACTCCTCCTCATACAGTCCAGCTTCTTGGATAATTTGCTCATCATACAGATTGAATAGGTATGGAGAGAGAATACAACGCTGGCACACTCTCTTCCCAATTCCAAATCATGCAGTGCTCCCAAATCATTCGCACAACAGCCTTCAGTTCCAGGTAGAAGTTCCACATGAGCACAATCAGGTGCTCTGAGATTCCCATTCTTCTAAATGTCAGCCACAGTGTGTCATGATCCATATAGTAAAATGCCTTTGCATAGTCAATAAAGCACAAATAGACATTTTTCTGGTATTCTCTTTCAGCCAGGATCCACCTGACTTCGGGTGCCACAGCCTCTGCTAAATCCTACTTGAACTTCTGGCAGTTCCTTTTCTATGTGATATCAGTGATACTGTTCAACATTCAGTTGGATCTCCTTTCTTGAGAATGGGGACAAATATGGTCCTCTTACAATCTGTTACCCAGACAACCATGCTCCAAATTTCCTGGCATTGACTAGTGAGTGCATCCAAGGCTGCATCTGTTAATTGAATGGTTAATTGGTATCCCTTTGATTCCTGGGGCCTTACTTTTTGCCAGTGCCTTCAATGCAACTTCTACTTCCTCCTTCAACACCATTCTTTCTCAACATCTTTCAGTATTGTGATTTGAAACTTAAATTTGTTTTTCCATTGTCTCAGCTTGAGAAATGCTGAGTGAATTCTTCCCTTTTTATTCTCCTAATCCAGCTCTCTGCACATTCTATTGTAATACCTTGCTTTGTATTCTCAAGCTACCATTTGAAACCTTCTGTTGAACTCTTTTACTTCAGTATCTTTTCTCTTGATTTTGGTTTCTTGACACTCTAGGGCCTTTTTCAGAGTCTCTTTTGGCATTCATTTCAAGTTAAAATTGAAGCCGAAGAAAAGGAAAACAAGTCCACTACAACCAAAATATGATCGTGAATTTATCCCACCTGAATTTAAAATCATCTTAAGAATAGGTTTTAAGTATTGAACACCAGTAATAGAAGAGATGAACTATGAGAAGACCTCAAGGATATCATCCATGAAGAAAGCAAAAAGTCATTATAAAGAAAGAAGAGCAAGGAAAAACAGAAATGGATGTCAGAAAAGATTCTGAAAACTGCACTGAATTTATGCATGTATCTATCTATATGTGTTTGTGTGTATAATTATATTATAGTCAACACCATTATTCAAAGATATCAAGGGGTTTTTCCTGTTCTTCTTTATTCATTGTTCAGCTTTTGCATGCATAGTGATGAGTGAAAATCACATGGCTAAGGTCATGCACACAGGCTAGCACCTAAAAATAATCCTCAGTTCTCTATCTTTGCTCTACATACAAACGTACACAGTTGCCATGGCATCAATTCCAACTCATAGTGCTCAAGTATATATACTAGGGTAGAATTGTACCACACTGAGTTTTCAGTGGCTAATTTAACAGATGTAAATCACCTTTCTTCCAAGGCACCTCTCTAACACCCTTGCAGCTTGTGTTCTTTATGATCTTTTATCCCTGTTGTGAATCATGTGTGGAGGGCCAAGTGCCTTTCTTCTTTTCCCAAGAAGGGAACATGTTTATATTGTCCTCTGTTGGTGGACGTGAACCTATGACCTTTCCGTTAGCAGCAGTATGCATTATCCATTTGTGCCACCCAGAAACTAGTCATCTTTGCTATAGTCTATTGTGTTTATATGTTTTTATTATCTTTATTAGAAATCATAGTTCAGGATTCCTCTCATGACACATCATAACATTTCTCTCTGTCTTCTGTCTGTATTTCATTTACCAGAATCTGGTCCCTGATTTCCTTCACGTGTAAATAGTCTCTCAAATATTGCCTGAGTTATTCTTGCTCACTTGCTATCTTTTCTTACCTTCGTCTTTCTCTTTGTGATGTTATTCATGCTCACCTTCTTGACTCCTCCAGCTTAGTATCTCCGTGTAACTCCAAGCAATAAGGTAAAAGCCAAAGGGCATGCAAACAGCTGCATTGAAATGCTGGTGGGAAGCAAGGCTAAGAATGCTTGCATCAGTATTCTGTCCCATCACAGCAACACAGTGAGTGCCACAGGGCTCAGGAGATGCCAGGGGGGCAAGTTCTTTTGGTAGAATATTTGAGTAGCAAAAGAGGAGAAGACCTGTAGGACAGGAAGACCTTTGCTCTGCAATAGTTATCTCCTCATAGAGCCCAGCCTCCCAGATAATCTGTTCTGCATACATGTTGAAAAGGTATGGAGACAGGACAGGTCCCCGGCATATGCCCTTCCCAATTTTGAATCATGTAGTGTTTCCCTGCTCTGTTCTGACAACTGCCTCTTGGTCCAAGTATAGGTTTCTTATTAGCACGATCAAGTGTTCTGGGATTCCCATTCTTCCAAAATGAGAGAGAAGAAAAAGCCCAAACTTTTCCATTGAAAAAATGCAAGAGAACATTTTTCTTGCCTAGTGCATGGTCTTTGCAATCACTTGTTATGCATCAGAGAGTTGGACAATGACCAAGGAGGATAGAAGAAGAATTGATGCCTTTGAGCTGTGGTGCTGGAGAAGAGTATTGAGAGTACCATGGACTGCTAGGAAAACAAACTGATTCATCCTGGAAAGGGTTAAACCGGGTGGCTCCTTGGAGGCAAGGATTCTGAGGCTCCGTCTAACATCCTTTGGGCATGTTGTAAGGAGAGATTGGTCCTTGGAGGGATGGAAAGGGAAAGGCCCCTCTGCATTCACCTTCTTCCCAGTCCATCTGAAGTTACTCTCCTTGCCCTATTCAATCAGACTGGAGAACGGGGTTAGTAGGGACTTGGACATCACCCCTCTTCCCCCATGGTTTGTGCTCCCTGATTTTATTTCTCTCCTATTGTATGAAGAGCTTCCATTTAATTTCCCCATATAGGGGAGCTCACTGTTCTGTCAAATCCTCCTTCTCCCCTTCCCTGTATTTCCAGTGGTAGCTGTTCTGTCCTTTCTGGAGTATCAGACCTCCATTTGACAAGTAGAATGTACCAGCCTGTGCATCAGCTCTGACTCACATCAGCCCCATGTGTGGAAGAGCAGATTTCCTCTCCATAGAGTTCCTACATGACTAAATTTTTAGAAGAAGATTATCAATCTTGTCTTCTGAGGTGCTTTTGGATGGATTGGAACCACTAACCTTTTAGTTAGAACCTAATTGTTTTGCTTACCAGGAAATGGAAAATAAATCAGGGAGTGTTTTTAAATTATTAACTTGCCCTTGCCATGATGGCTTATTGGTATTGCTAATGACTTTTTTCCTCTTATTTCATGATTGAGAAAACTGAGAGGGCTTATAAGTCCGGTGAAGGTCACACAGCTGGCGGGTGGCTGCGCCGTGAGGAGCACATGGGAGTTTTGACTGGGGTTGCGTGCTCCTTGTGTGGCTCAGTGCTCCTCCCTGCTAAGGTGGGAAGGGATGTGAAGCCAGCCATGGAGCACCGTCGCTTCTGCCAGTCGGCTCCCCTGTCTATGAAAGTCATTATCAAGTGGGAGTCATGAAGCTAGCAGCTGCAGGAACGGCAGGAATGCTGCTCCAACTACGCACAGATCCCGCAGCCAGGAGTTAATGCCGAAGTCGCCGCGAGCTTCATTTAATCTTTTTTTCTTTCTCCAAGACATTGCCAGCTAGGAATGTCTGGGAGGTGGCCAACGATCCGTTGCAAGTGCTAAATAATTTGTAAATCAAACCTCTCCATTGATGGCAGTATGATGTCGAAATTGCTCAACTTAGCAGCAGCATGTTGAAAAGACAAATCAATTATGCCTGGGCCTCTCCACAGGTGTTTTGGATAACGTAGCACGTAGAATTGTAAGTATGTATGAATATGTACATTTAACGTGGTACAGAAGGAGCAAAAACTGGAATTAGAATTGGAGAAGTCTTTGGATTCCACCTCTCTTTCTTTCTGGACTCCGACTCTAGTAAGAGCCGTTTTTCATATGCTGAGGAGAGGAGCATAGTGGTCAGAGCAGAGACACTGGAACCCACTGGGGCCTCTTTTAGTTCCTTATTCTCTGCTTGTGAAAGAAGGATCAATGTCCTTCTCTCACCACATGCACCATCTAATGTACAGGCTTGCTTTGAGCAAAATATTCACCAACTTAATTGTGTTTACTTACTAATCAGTGGTGAGAAATTTCACAAGGCTTTTCTGCATTTTTGATGTGATGTAGGATACTTGAAATTCTGTGCTTCTGTGCGCTGTGAAAAGGCACAGTTAGCCCAGAGCCAATTTTGGGTAATCTGGCCCTCATCTTGACTACTTCTAATCCTGCCACCCACCTCTTTGCCTGTGCTGCAGTCACCTCTGGCTTTCTTTTTCTTCCTTGAATAGTTCAAGGTGCACTTTTCTGTGACCTTTTTTGCTTGGACTGTTACTTCTGTCTAGAAATGTCTCCTTGACTTGGCTCTAATTCTAATACATCACCTCCTTTGGGAGGCCTTTCATACGCATCCAAAAGTCGCTCTTAAAAATTAGTTTCTTTTTTTATCATATATTTCTGACTGAAATGATTTATTTATTCATTTCAGTATTATCCATCCAATTCCTCTACTGTGGAAGAGGTTTTGTCTATTTTGTTCACAACTGTAGCCCAGGGTCTAAGTTTCTATTTGAATCATAGTTCTGTCTGGCATCCCCATGGAACTTGTTGTTTGGACTTACCTAAATGATGGGCTCCTTTGCTAACTGAGAAACATTCATGTGGAAGTTTTTCAGAGAACTCATAATTTTTTTCCCCTTAATCTTTGGTTTAGTAGTTGTGCATATATTTGAATAATAGTTGTATTAACTGATTTTCAGGGTATGTGTGTGAATATTATTCTATCACTCACCTTGAAATGGCTTGTTTGCAGGCCTGGTGGTGCTGGTGGTGGTTATTATTATGTGTGACCTACTCACTAATCTCTGCCAACAAATTTGGAAGATAGCTACCTGACCAGCTAAGAGAGCCATTAAATAAATTTTAAAAAGATGATCCAACAGAATGTGATGGTTACGGGAAAATATCATTAATGTCAAATGCAAAAAATCTTGCTGAAGATTGTTACAAAGCAGCTTGAATATTGGCAGAACTAACAGGAATGAAAACTGGATTCAGAAATGGATGTGGAACAAGTGGTATCACTGCTGATGGAAAGCAGAGAACACCATTTGTGTTTTATTGGCTGTGCAAAGGCATTTGTCTATGTTGATCACAACAAATTATAAATAGCATGGGGAAGAGTGGTAATCCCAGCACACTTAATTGTGCTCATGAGAACCTATACGTAGAACAAGAAACTGTTGTCTGAACAGAACAAAGAAACATTGTTGTTAAGTGCCATCTAGTCTCCTATGACTCATAGTGACCTTATGTAAAAAGCCCTAAACCCTGCTCTATCCTGTTCCAATCTTATTGTGTCTGACACAACTACCCCCATTACCCCAGTCACTGAATCCACCTCTTGAAGGTCTTTCTCTACTGCACTGCCCCTCCCTCCACCCTCCCAATCATGACATCCATCTCCAAGGATTGGTCCCTTCTTGCAACATGTCCAAAGTATATCAGATGAAGCTTCAGAATCCTTACCTCCAAGGAGCAGCCTGGTTTCACTCTCTTCAGGACAAACCTGTTTGTTCTCTTAGCAGTTCCTGGTATATTCAGTACTCTTCTCCAGTACCATAGCTCAAAGGCATTAATTCTCCTTCTATCATCCCTAGTCATTGTCCAACTCTCTGATGTACATCAAGTTATTGCAAAGACTGTATGTGGCCTCTATCAGGTGCACCTTAGTCTCCAGATTGACATCATTGCTCTTCAGTACTTTGGAGATGTCTCTGACAGCAGATTATCCCAACACAATACATATTTTAATTTCCTGGCTGCAGGTGACAAGAGTGGTGGTTATGGAGCCAAGCAAACTAAAGCTGTTAACAATCTCAATCTCTTCACCGTCCATCACGATGCTACCAATCATCCCAGTGGTTAGAATCTTTGTTTTCTTGATATTGAGCTTCAATCCATATTGAAGGCTGCAGTCCCTGGCCCTCAGCAGCAAGCGCTTCAGGTCCTCCTCAGTTTCAGCAGGGTTGTGTCATCTGCATAATGCAGATTGTTGATGAGTCTTCCTCCAATCTTGACCCCACATTTCTCTTCATAGAGCCCAGGCTCCCGAATAATCTGTTCTGCAGGTTCTACAGGTTGAAAAGGTATGGAGATAGGATGCATCCCTGGCGTATACCTTTCCCAATTTTGAACCATGCAGTGTTCCCTTTCTCTGTTCTGACAACTGCCTCCTGGTTAAATTATAGGCACATAAACACAATCAAGTGTTTTATGATTCCCATTCTTCTCAGGGTCAGCCACAGTTCGTTGTTGTCCACACAGTCAAACACCTTTGCATAGTCAATGAAATACAGATAGACATCGGTCTGGTAATCCCTGCTTTGAGCCAAGATCCGTCTAATATTAGCTACAATATCCCTAGTACCATGGCCTCTTTAAACCTGGCTTATAGTTCAGGCAGTTCTCGATGTGCTGTTCCAGTCGTTTTTGGATAATCTTCAGCAGACTCTTGCTTGCATGTAGTATTAATGATATTTCACATGGTTTAAAATAAGGAAAGGAGTGTGTCAGGGGTGTATTTTTTCTCCATATGTATTCAATCTGTATTCAGAATAAATTATTTAAAAAGCTGGACTATATGAAGGAAAATTTGACATCAGAATTGGAGGAAGACTCGTCCACAACATGTGCTATGCAGATAACACAATCTTGCTTGCAGAAAGTAAAGAGGACTTGAAAAACTTGTTATAGAATATTAAAGACTACAGCCTTCAATATTAATTATATCTCAACATTAAAAAATTGAAAGTTCTCACCACTATGCACACACCATAATAGTTTGAGAAAAGATTGACACTGTCAAAAATTTTATTTTACTTAGGTCACAACACCTATGGTCACAGCAGTCAAGAAATCAAAAAACATGTTGCCTTGGAAAATTTGCTGTCAAACATTTCTTCAAAGTGCTAAAGAGCATAGATGTCAGTGTAAAGACTAAGGTACACCTGATCCAAGCCATGGTCTTTTCACTTGTTTCCTCAATTTGTGAAAGTTGAACAGCATGAAAGAAGATAAATCAGGGGCTTTTAATCATGGTGCCAAAAGAACAAATAAGTCTGTCTTGGAGGAAATGCAAAGACAGTGCTCCTCAGAGGGAAGGATGGTGAACCTTTGTCTCACATACATTGCACATCTTTGCAGGAGGATCAAGTCCTTGGAAAAAGACATCATTATGGAAAAGGAATCAGAGAAATAGGAAAGACCCTCAACAAAATGGATTGGCACAGGGGACTGTTACAGTGACTTCCAGAGTGTCAGAGATTTTAAGGGTGGCTTAAGGTAGGGAAAGGTTCACATCTATTCATGGGTTTACTATGACTTGTAGTTGACCCGATGGCCCCTAACAACATCATCATTCTATTAGTATTAATTTCTTCACCAGATTTTACTTTTTCGTCTTGTCTGTCAACTTGTTTGCTGGATTTTGAGGCTACAGAGCACTCCCTGCTTGGGGGAATTTAAAATCTAGAAAATGTCGAGATTCTTCTCTCATATGATAAGAACAAATTTTAACAGACCTGTGCATCATGTACTTGGGGGGAGAGAACTTCTACATCAAGAGTTTCAAAGAAGAATTTGTAAAGAAAATAAACCTTGAGCTATTTCTTAGAGGATGAATAGAAGCTGATCAAAATGCTCAAAGCACTGAGAAGCAAATATTAGAAGATGTCAGAGATCCTTACATATGTCTCTTCATGTGGCTCCAGTAAAGCCATATTTCCTTCCTGTGAAGGGAAAACCAGAGGAACTGGGTGCTAGATTAGGATAAATTTTTCTAATATTATGGAGTTTGGAGTTTTTCTTGAAATAAGTGTAAACTTTTAAGAAAAAGAAAAACTAATAGAGTGCAACGTATTGAAAGGTTGGTCATTGAAATCCACCGGTGGGTCCATGTGGGGGAATGGAGTTGTTGTCTCTGCTCATAAAGCCTCAGGAACCCAGTGGAAGATCGCTGTGAGTTGAAACTGACGCAAGGGCAGTGGAGTTCTAGAAAGAATCCTTGGGCTACATGTATGTAATTATCATTGCTGCTGTGTTGATTTTAATAGTCACCCTGTAGGACAGAGTAGAAACTGCCCCATTGCACAAGGAGCTCTGGTGACCTAGTGGTAAGAAGTTGTGCTGCAGTCCCAAAGGCATGTGGTTTGAATCCACCAGCTGTTTCACAGGGGACAGGTAGGCAATCTCCTCCTGTGCAGTTTACTGCCTCTGAAAACCAGCTAGAGGGTCAACTCTGAGTTGATTCCTATTGACAACCATTACAACAACACAATCCTTGTGAAAACAAACTACTGTATTGTTCGCCATCAGAAGGCTATTGTTGTTACATGGCATCGAGTCACCTGAGATTCACAGCAATGTTATGTACATTAACTCTGAAACCTGCCCTATCCTGATCCAAACTCATCCTCTCCAATAATCTAATCCGTTTGTTCAGTCACTGAGTCAATCCATCTCATCTTGGGTCTTCCTCTCCTGTGCTGTTCTCCAGCCTTCAAAGCATGATGTCCCTCTGCAATGACTGGTCCCTCCTGGCCAAAGGCTCAAAGTAAAGTATGTGAGATGGGCCCTCAAAATCCTTGCCTCCATGTAACAGCCTCTCTAGGACAGACCCCTTTGTTCTCCTCAGTCCCCTGCATGTTTAAAACTCTTCTCCAGCACCATAACTCAAAGGCATTGATTCTTCTTCAGTCAGCCTTAGTTATTGTCCAGATCTCAGCTGCATAACAAATAATTGTGAAGACCATGACCTGGATCAGGTGCACCTTAGTCTCCAGACTGGCATCATTGTTCTTCAGTACTCTAGAGAGGTCTCTGACAGCAGACTTTCCCAATGCAATTTGTCTTTTGATTTCTTAATTGCTAATGCCAAGAGTATTGATTGTGGAACCAAGCAAGCTGAAGTTATCAATAATATCTTCTCTTCTCTGTCCATCATGAATTTGCCAATTTGCCCAGTATCTTTGCTTTCTTGATGTTGAGTTTCAATCCAGTCCTTCACTTTCTACAGCATACTCCTCATTGTCCCCTTCAGTTTCAACAAGCAAAGTTGTGTCATCTGCATAACGCAGGTTGTTGAAAAATCTTCCTCCAATCCTGATGACACATTCCTCCTCATAAAGTCCAGCCTCCAAAATGATCTATTCTGCATATAAATAGAAAAGATATGGAGAGAGCATGCATCTCTGGCACACACCCTTCTGATTTTGAACCATGCAGTGTTTCCCTGCTCTGTCCTGACTACTGCTTCCTGGTCCAAGTATAGCTAGTGAATTAAAATTTCCAGACTTTGAGTTCACAGCCAGATGCTTTAACCACTGCACAACAACAGACCCTTAAAGGATTTTCAGAGGGGAAAATAAAGACTTCAGAGGCTTTCTAGAAATTATATACCCTCTACTAATTTATCAAGGGAGCTCTACTGGCTTAGTAGTACGGTGTTGTGCTGCCAAATCCAAGACAGGTAGTTCAAATCCAATAGCTGCTTCAAGCGAGAAAGAGGGGTACCCTCCTCTTGAGCAGTTTACAGCCTCTGAAAACTCACTATAGTGTCAGCCATCAGTCAGTTCTAACTTGATGGTACATAACAACAACTACTTCATTTCTTGAATCTGTTACGTTCTCAAAACTAGGTCATTATTGGAAAACTGGCATTAGGCAAAAATAGAGGATGACTGCATCAGTCCACAAAATGGATAATGTCTACATTATCACATATCTGTCAAAGTATATCATTCTGTAACAGCCAATAATGACTGGGTAACAGGGGTAGGTGTGTAAGAGACAGACTGCCTCAGGATAGGTGCAAATGAGTTGCAGGCAACTAGATGGCACATAATAACCTAACAACCAAACCACTATGACTCATGGTGCAGTCAATATATAACTTTAACCATCATAGCTAATGTTACTCTCACTTTGCATTTTGGCATTCCTTACCACCAGATGTATGGTGATAAATGTGCAGATTAGTTGAATAATAGATACTTTAACTCTTATAAATGAAAAAATAACAACATAATAATAATAAGAGTCAGAAAATGAAAAGAGGGCATACTGTTGTTAGATACTGTAGAGTCACTTTCTAACAGTTTTACAGCAGCAAGCTCATATCTAATATAACAAAGCACCCTCGGCTGGTCTGGCATTACCCTCAGAACTGTTTTCTTCTTTGAGCCCACTATTGTAGTCACTGTGTCCATCAATCTTGTTGGAAGTCTTCCTTGTTTTCAATGACCCTCTACTTTCCCTCAGCGTGGTGCTTTTCTTTTCCTGGAGAAGAGGGACTGGTCCATCCTGATAATATGTCCAAAGTACCTGAGATCTTACCAACTTTGTTTGCTTCCAAGGAGTGTTCCGTCTACACTTCTTTCAAGTCAGATTTGTTAGTTTTTGAACAGTCAATGGTATAGGCAACTTTCTTTACTAATTCTGTATTTCAAAGACATCAATTCTTCAGTATTCCTTATTCATTGTCCAACTTTCCCATGCAAATCAAGTAATTGAAAATATTCTGGCTTGAGTCAGATATATCTTAGCCCTCAAAGGAGCATCTTTACATTTCAACACTTTAAAAAGGTCTTCTGCAGCAAGCTTATCTATGACAATATCTGATTTGAATCTTGACTTCTGCACTATGTGCATTGATATTGGATCCAAGTAAAATAAAATTCTTCACGACTTCAGTATTTCTTGTTTTTAACGATGTTGCTTATTTGTTTATTTGAGGATTTTTGTTGGTTTGATGCTGAAGTATAATCCATACTAAAGACAATAGCTTTGAGCTTCATCAATAACTGTGTCAAGTCCTCTTTCAGGAAGCAAAGTTATATCATTTGCAAATTGCAGACTACTGATAAGTCTTCCTCCAGTTCAAATTCTGTAATTTCCTTCATGTAATCCAGCTTCTTGGATTATTAGATCAGCATACAAACTAAATAAATATGGTGGAAGGATACAACCCTGACACACATCCTTTCTAATTTTAAATTTCAAATCATTTCTTTGTTCTGTCTTGGTCTGTGTAAGGGTTCTGCATGAGCACAGTTAAGTGCTCCGAATTCCTACTCTTCACACTGTTATCGATCACTTACTATGATCTTCAAGGTGCATTTGCATAGTCAGTAAGATACAAGCAAGTATCTTTATGGTGTCCTCTTCTTTTGGTTAAAATCTATCTTTCATGAACAACAATGACCCTTCTTCCACATCTTCTTCCAAATCTGGCCTGAATTTCTAGTACCACGTTGATGTAATGCTGCAAACCATTCTGACCTTTAGCAGACATTACTTGTGTGAAATAGACATGATATCATTTAATTGGTGACAGAAGAGTTAGTTATAAACAATAATTATGGAATAGACAGACAGATAAGAGTGTATTAGTTTTTGGAAACATGATCCTGTTAGCCTGACTTAAGGTAGTAAATAAAGAAAAGGAGGAAATTGAGCAGTTGCATATTGATGGACTCAGTAAGTTGATATTAAAGTTTAAAGGAGGGAGTCATATCTAAATAGAGTCCCATGCTTTTTTATTTGTGCAGCTGAGGGGGAGATGTAGCCCGTCATTGAATGTAGAACACATACAAGGTGTCGAACTCAAGATCCTTGTTTCTTTACTACAAATACTTAGAAAAGAATTCAAAGCAACTTTAGCTCCATTCACTTACTGCCATCAGGTCGGAACCAACTCCTGACTGATCCTGCATTTGGTTTCTGACATTGTATCTTTCATGTCCACCTTTTTCCCATGGAGCTGCTGGTGTATTTGAACTCTCAGAGAGGTTTGACCTTTCGGTTAGCAGCAGAACCATCTATAGACCACTCGAAACAGCCGTCTTAGAGAAGAGGGTGCCATATGAATAAAGCAAAAAAGAACATTAGCTTTCTCAAAATTCAAACCAAAACCAAAATGAAAATTAAATTACTGAGTTAATTTCGATTTCTTACAAGTTGGGGCACAGACATAACGAGGGTTTTCCTTGTGGAGGAAGAGGAAGGAAACCTGTTTTCCTAGCCTAATCTATTGACCCTTCATTCATTCGGGAGCCAGGCTGAAATAAATAGTGTCTTGTTTGTTGGAAAGCTTTGGAATTAGCTGAGAGCTTCTTTCAGAAGAGCATTAACATGCACAGGAAGCAGCAGGTTCTCCAGGTACAGGCCTCTCTGATTTGGTCCCAATAACCCAGTGTCTTGTTCTGCCGTGGTTCATCCGGTGCCTATTGCTGAACTGCTTTGATGTCCAAACCAAATACAGCCCACTTTCCCTTGGGCATCAGTGCCTTTCAGCATGTTTACCTGGAGGCAGTGGTTCTGTGCAACATCCGCCTCCACTTTGAAACAGAGTGGGGTGGAGGCTGGGTGCTCCCCATGAAAAGGTTGATTGAATTTGGAGGCACAGGCAGAGGCGATGATATGGGGTTTCAGCAGTGGTCTGACAGAGGTAGCTTGGATGGTGTGAAATGAATCCACTTTTCATTTCCACTTACAACCTATTTCAGCTGTGAAAGAGTCCAAGTACATGTTAGTTTTCTGGGATTGAGACATGGCCAGGGACAGGACCAAAGGGGATGTGACCGACCACAACTTGCAGATTGTTAGCAGACGGGCAGGCGTACTGGTCCTCACACTCGGTGTTCTTTTTTCCTCCCTCTAGTTCTGACAGTTGGAAAGTCTTACTTGGTATAGCTGGCTTTGAAGAGCTTTCTGTTGCCTAAGTGGGGGGGGGGAGGCGCGAGCCGAGTTGGAGGGGAGCAATGCAGTACCTGAAATTGGGGGGGGGGGGGGGGAGCCAACCTCTGCTCTTAACATGACCTTGTTAATTGACCCTGGAGAAGTAAATTATATAGAAAGAAGAGTCTTCTACGACTCATTGCATATATCTTCTCCTACAAGACACAAAGAGTGACCACAGCCTCCTTATAAATCTATTATGTCCTCTTGACCCCTGAGCAAGAATAAATAGTATTCTTGCAAGCTTTCCTGAAGATATGAAGACATTTTTGTGAGAACATCTGGCATTCATTGACTCAGGAAAAGGAAGAAAAAAAAAATCACAAGCCCTGGGACAGAATTTCATTTTCTTTTCATGTTGCCATGTGGGTGAAGGAACCCTCTCTGTCTTTGAGCAAGTGGGGTGGCGGGGGGAGGTGGTATGTGAGCTCCCTTTCAAGTTTTAAAGGGGACGTAAAAATGCACGTGCATTTCTGTGAAGAAGTTCTCTGATGGGGGCATCTTTTTGAAGGGGCCAGGGATGTCCGGTTATTGTAACTTGCTGTCAATACATCTTCTTTCTTTGTACTCCTGTGAAGTTTTTTCTAGGCTGCCCTCCAGAAAGGCCAGGGTCACAGATTATGGGCTCTGTTGGTTTACTTAGAAGAATCCCTGGGTGGTACGAGCAGCTAATACCCTTGACAGCTAGGTTTGGAGGGTTGAGTCTACCCAGAGGCACCTTGAAGGAAAAACCTGGTGATCGACTTCTGAGAAGTCAACCACTGGAAGTCCTGTGGAGCACAGTCCTCTGACACATTTGGAGTTGAGGCTGGAGTCCCATGATGGCAAATGGTCATATTGGCAGGTTCACTAGGCTGCACTAGGATGAGCAGGCTTAAGTCTCATGAACATTCATCTGTCTTCTCTCTTTTTCCTTTGCTCTCTGCTCCCCTTTCTCTCATCTCTGTGGTGGCAGTAATCCTACTCGCTAGCTCCCAAGCTCCAAAACCAACACATTTAAACTCTTCTTGGAATGCAAAGGAAGTTCACTCTGGAAAGGTGGATTTCTGCACTTTCCCACAGAGTAAACAACTGGCTCTCCTTCCAGCACAAAAGGTGGCTGCTCTTTGATCAGCAAGTTTAAATCAGAATAGGTCTTTAGGTAGCCAGAGTGGCTTAAAATGTTAGCAAACAGTGGGATCCCTTTTAATTTTTAAAGGGAACTCTAATTCTACCCTTTATGACTTGCTTAATTATCTTGGGCCCCTGAACAGCTGTCTATTTATTCCAATTAACATGATTGACATATCTTCTGGAAGGTAGAAGCTAATCAACTACTGGGTCTCCCACTGAGAATTCATTTCCTCCTTGGAGTCACTCCTGGGCAGGAGGAAACTTAAATAGAGAATTGAGATTCAGCACCCACGTGATTTACTCTTATATACAGTCCCACAGTGTCTTATTGGGGTTGGGCAAAAGGCTAGAACGTATTTTTTAAAGAAAGGCAATTTATCTTTTAATCAACTTAGAGTTAATTTGATTGGCTTTCATTTTCCTTCCTTTATTATATATTTGTGTGTGTGTGTGTGAGAGAGAGAGAGTCAACATTGATTCCTTGAATGTTTGATTTCCTCTTTCTTCTTCTGAAGGTCCCACAAAACCCCTTCTTTATTACTTCTGACAAGTTCAGAATTGGACATGAACTTCCTGATACAGTCACTTTCGATTTCCGCCTCCCTTCCCCCATGATTTAGATGTAAATCTTGATGTTTTGCTGGTGATATTTTCAGATTACGTAAAAAAGCAAGTCAACAAAGAGATTATGTCAAATCATGTTGTTGTTGTGTGCTGTTGAGTCTGAATCTACCCGTGGCTGACTCTCCAGTGGGTTTTCAGAGACAGTAATTCACACAGGAGGAGATTGTCCGTCCTTCTCCTGTATGTCAAATCATAAAGCCTCAAAAAGCTATCAGAGAGATAGACTATTGCTGAGTTTAAGCCAGGCTGTGAACTGGTTAATTGCAGTTTCACCCCTTGCTCAGGATTTGCAATTCTACCTTGGATATACTGAATCACAACCTACATTTTAATAAGATCTGATTAAATATAAGTAATGCATAAATAAGGATTGTTTGAGGATTTATAAGAATCACGCAGTGATTTTGTTCAAATGTTGATTCTGATCCAGTATATCTGGGGTGGAAATGCAGTTTACCTGCAGCCAATGCAACTGGGATGAGCATGTTCAATACCTTGGCCTAAAGATGGAATGGAAAGGAAATAAAGTCAACAAATTTTTCAAGGCATGTTTCTGCCTGCTCGATGCCAGGTACGTGGAAACTTGTGGAAGTGTTGAATATGATCTGGCTGTGATTCTTGTGGCACCCCTTTATTCCCCATGTGGAACTCTTTCAGTCTGAAAGGAAATTTTAAGTGTTACATTTGGCAGCCAGCTCAATGTAGTGTCTTGTGATTGCCAAAAAAGAAAAAAATGGCTATTGTATCTTGTTCTAAGGGGCGATGGTGCAACACATCCTAATATTAATTGGAATTTTATTTTATTCTAAATTTCACCAGGGTAGATAGAATGTTGGTCTTGCTGGTCACCACATTCTCATAGAACTTGGCTTATACTCTGAATAGATATCTGTCAAATGAGTCAATTCTCCGAATGTTGTTATTGTGTGCTATTGGGTAGAAAACACCCCATGGTGGACCCGCGAGTTTTTAGAGGCAGTAAATCGCACAGGAGAACATTGCCCTTCATTCTTCTGTGGAGCACTGGTGGATTTGAATCACATGCTTTTGGGATTGCAGTGTACCTTCTTACCACCAGGCTACCAGAGCTCCCTATGTCCGGAAATGTAGAATAATATTCATCAACTTTGTGCTTGCTGACAGGACACCAGATTAGAGAGAGAAAATATTGAATGGATGGATGGATGGATGAGGATGGGGGGGGGATGGATAGATAGAATAAATGCAGTGAGACAAGGGGAAATGTGATGAGATTTTGTTTTGGACAACAGTATACAATAACGGCAACCATAGCTTAATGTTCTTTCATTTGAAGGAAGATCTCACAGACTCTGGGTATATGTTGTTGTTGATGATTGCCTTCAAGTCGAGCACGACTCATAGTGACTCTATGAACAAAAGGCCTGAAGCCCCTCTACAACTATCTGCATTTATCAAAGTTCATAGGGCTTCGGGAGGCATGTTATTTAGGAAGTGGATGCCACTCCTGCTTCCAAACCTGTCATAGTATGTTATTGTTGTTATATGTTATTGAGTCACCTGCGATGTACAGCTGCTCTGAATCCTTCCCTGTTCTGAACCAGTCTCACTAATTCTGACACACCAACTCCCATTGCTGCAGTTACTGTATCAATCCATCTCATCCGGGGTCTTCCTCTCCTGTGTTGTCCATCCACTCTTCTGAGCATGTTGTCCTTCTCCAAGGACCAATCTCTCCTGGCCACATGCCCAAGTGAGGCGGAGCTTCAAAATCCTAGCCTCCAAGGAGAAACTTGGTTTCACCCTCTCCAAGACAGACTTACTTGTTTTCTTGGCAGTCTGTGGTATGTTCAAAACTCTTCTCCAGCACCACAACTCATGCACAAATAAATATAGTTCTGTATTCCTAACTGTTAGGTTTGGATAATCACTGAGAAGAATGGTAAGGCATCTCTTAATATCAAGCAGTATGATCTAGTAGGTAAGTTTAGAGTTTGCTGGTGTGCTCATTCTACTCCATTGCTGACTATAGAACATGTCCTTTTACCATCCAAGGGAGCTCTGATTGCCTGGTAGTAAATTGCTGCCAACCCAAAGGCATGTGGTTTAAATCCATGAGCAGCTCAGAAGGAGCAAGATAGGTTATCCCCTCCCATGCAATTTACTGCCTCTGAAAAACCAACTATCAGTCAGCTCCATCAGATGGTAACTTAGAATTACACATACACACCCTATTGTTTGTTAATTTTTCCCTTTTCTTGCTTGATCTATTTCCATCTGCTTAACAAAGAAGTAGAGAGGAGAAGACAGCCAAAAGTAGTGAATGAACCCGCTGCAGTGTCCCAGCCTGACGTTGCAAGACCAGCACATCCCTGGTAAAAGATCCCACACTTGTGGAAGCATTTCTTGGGCAAAATTGAGCCAACAACAATAAATAAAAACAATACCACAAATGCACACTGGGAACTGCAGAACAATTTTGTTTCTCCTTCCCCAATTTCTGAATTAAGGTTTATGTCCACAAGATTTAAGCATGTTGCCTATCATTTGTCAACCCAACATGCCAGTTTGTATGTCTTAATGTCGCTTCCTCTTACCACTACAATAAATCTGCAGACAATTAAAAACTTCCTGAGTCCTGCAGGGAGTCTGAGGCCCAACGCTAGAATTCCTGGAGAGAAACTAGGGGTTTTTTAAATGCTTCCCCTTTATGACTACTTGAAATATTATGGTATCCTCTATAATCTAGATTACTGTCTCTACTTCTCCACTTCTATGGTGTAGTTATTTTTCTTTATATAAATTGTTTGGGGGGGAGTGATGTGGTGAGAGTTCAGGAAGAGGAATTAATGGCATAACCAAAGAGACTAGGAGTCATACTAATAATACCTGATCCCAGTAAATACATATATTGATCTTCATTTACCTACTCTGGTCAGCTACAAACCTTTGTAAACCCTATTGTTGTAGAAAAAACCCAGCAAAACAACAACAACCCCTTGAACTCATGGCCACTGAGTCAGAACCAACTCATAGCTGACCCTCCAGTGGGTCTTCTGAGACAATAGAAAGAGACTCATCTTTCCTCCAGGGGGCCCCTGGAGCCGCTGCCAGAGAGGTGTTCTTCTTGGTTTAGCTGCATGATTTTCTAGTCCTCTGTAGCACCAGAACGCTCCTGTTCTTGTTGGGACCTACAAGTCAATTCCAACTCGTAGCAACTCAGTGTGATGGAATAGAAATGCGCCATCAGATGTCACAGGCTGCAATCTCTGCATGTCTTTCTCCTCCAAAGTTGTGAGGTAGGTCTGAACCTTTAACCTTTCAGACAGCAGCCAAGCTCTTAACCATTGTACCACCAGAGCACCAGCATTCCTTTCTGTAAACTCTTATTTTTAAAGGAGTCCCTCCAAGCTTTCCACCTCACACTCTCATGGTGAAATCACTTGCATCTCACATTAAAGAGAATAACATACAGAACAATCAAAATAGTTTATCATTTTGCTTCTTATACTTTTTTTTATGATACTGAGAGCTGTCTATTTTTTCCAATGTTCTAACATTTTTATGTACTCTCAGAAAGCTCATTTTTAGTTCATTGTTTCTGGCATATATGCTTTAAGAAAATCACTCTCTTTATGAAAATCCATTTCTTTATTTTATTGTCACACATTAGATGTCACTCTATGTAGAGTACAAGCTTTACCAGAGCAAGGATTATCTTACAGTTTAAGGAGATATATTTGGCGGGGGGGGGGGAATCACTCACAAAAGACAGAAATTGAAATCTATAAGGAATTGCACTGTTTACCCAAATTCCACGCTTCTCTAGTGGTTTGAATTCACCAATGGATCACAGGAGAAAGCTGGGCAGTCATCTCCTGTGTGATTTACAGCTGAGGGAACTCAATGGAAGGTTCGCTCTGAGTCAGCTCCAACTCCACAGCAGTGAGTTCTAGTTTGTTCGAAGGGCAGTAATAAACGCTATCACACACAGTTATGTACTTTCTCTATGTCCAGTTTGATATATGAAAGCTATATATCTTATCCTATCCACCAAACATTAATAAAAGAGCTGTAAAATAACTAAGGATGACAGAAGAATCAATACCTTTGAGTTGTGGTGTTGGAGAAGAGCAACGGACTGTCAAGAGAACTAATAGGTCTGTCCTGGAAAGGATGAAACCAAGCTGCTCCTTGGAGCTAAAGATTTTGAAGGTCCATCTTACATACTTTGGGCATGTAGCCAGGAGGGATCAGTTTTTGGAGAAGGGCATCGTGTTTGAAAGGGTTGAAGGACAGTACAGGAGAGGAAGACCCCCAGATGAGATGGATTGACACAATAACTGGGATAATAATGGTAGGTGTGTCAGAGACAGTGAGACTGGCTCAGGACAGGGCAGGACTCAAAGCTATTGTACTTAGGGTTGCTCTGACTCACAGTTGACTCAATGCCACCTAACAACAACAAACAACAGTGTAAAATGGTTTTTTATTCTCTTCTAAAGGATGAGAAAATTAAGGCTCTGAGAGTTCAGTTGTCTTGAGTTCAAATGTGATACTATTTAGAAACAAAACAATAATGAAAATGCATTACCTCAAGTCAATTCCAACTCACAGTGACCCTATAGGACAGACTCGAACTGCCTATAAGGTTTCCAATGTTTATAGGGTTTCCAATATTTGTAGGGTTTCTGGATTTCTAGAAGCAGACTGCCACATCTTTCTCCCACAAGAGTGGCTGGTGTTTTTAAACTAGTAACCTTTCAGTTAGCAGCTGAGCATTTTAACAAACTTTACAGTTAGCATTTGAGTGCTTTAACCATTGCAACACCAGGAATCCTTCCCTCATGATAAGAGGATGCATTTGCTGCAAGTCTTTGCTTGTCAGAGGCACAATTTCTCCTTTCTAAGGTGACTTTTCATTCATGAAACATTCAAAGAAACATAGTAGAGTATGGAGGGGATATATCAGTCTTGAGGATTGTGACAACACAGTTTGATGCTTTTCTTCAATTTTATTGAGTTTTATCCCCCTTTCTTCCTTCGATAGACATTTATTGGGTACTCCACTGAGTTGCTGGGACACAGAATTGACTGCGACTTGGCTCCTGCTTTCGCATAGTTCCCTACTTATAAGCAAGGGCAGCAGTATTTCCTTACAGCAGAGTGGAAGTGTGTCCTTCCGTGCCCAGATGTGCAGAGAGGAAAAGGCAGCAGGTGGGAGAGGGGACCCGCAAGATTCCCAGCAAAGAACGAGACAGTATTGCGCACAATAGCCTAGAAACATTAAACCTTCCGACATGCTTAGGAAGAACCGAGAAAGTTCATTAAGACTGTAGGAATAGAGGAATCTTTTGGGGATGCAAATAGTTTATGAGCTCCGCTGGCTACCCAAAAGTTTGTGATTTCAAATCCACCAGCAGCTCCGCGGGAGAGAGATGGGCAGTCTCCTCTCATGCAATTTACTCCCTCTGCAAACCTGCTGGAGGGTCAGTTATGGGTTGGTTCTGACTCGACAGTACATCACTGCAACAACAATGACTTTGCCCTACTCAGTTACCCTGCTGACTCAGAGGCTGCACGTCGCTGAAAAACACAGGCTGCCTTCTCAGGACGCAATCCACAGCCTGAGAAACCTACTAGAAGGTCACTTTGAGACAGAACTAACAGGCAACATATGAGCAAGGTAGGGTCTAACTAGAAGAGCCCAGGAAGAGAGGCCTGGTGATCTCCTAAAATAAGTCATTAAAACACTTCAGGGGCAGATTTCTGAAACATATATGAGTTTGCCAGGGATTTGAATCGTCTTGACAGCAACAGTTCAGGGTATAGTTTTTGCTTTTGGATTTTAAAAAATATGGGTTGAGAGGTGATGGGAGACAATAGAGGTAAGGCACTTTAGGGTGGTGCCATGAAGACCTTTGAAACAGGCTGAAAAGAGAGGCCAGTGAATAGGATAAAGGCCTCACCAGGGCAAAAGGATGCAGATATGTGAAGAGGGTTACACGGGGAAGACATTTGAGCTGTGAAATCAGCAGGAACTGGAGACAGATTTGAAATCTAAGAGGAAGGTTGAGGGGAAAGACTGTAAACAAGATGGAACCTGGGGTCTTTAGCTGAAATAGCAGGTGACTGCAGATGCATCCTGGTCACCAGGATAAGGAGATCCTACACAGGAGAAGAATGAGGGGGCTGTGGAGGTGATTGGGGAGCCAGGAGTGCGTGCAGAGAGGGACATGCTGAATTTGAGGTGTCTGCAGAACATCCAGAAGGGAAAGTATCTATGTTTTTGGCTGTAAACTGTTTGTTTGGGGTGTGTGTGTGTGTGTGTGTGTGTGTGTGTGTGTTTAAATCCACAACTCAAACTTGACTCCTCTTTCAAGAATTAGTTTCTAGTAATATCAGAATAAGTGTATTTTGACTGTGGCTAGAGAACCCAAACTATGGGCATGAACCCAGAATACAGAAAGCAAATGGTGTTTTTGGCAGCCTGGTGTAGGCATCCCACTTTTAAGGAACATAAGCCTATAGAGGGATTCTTGGAGTATAGAGGTGTTGAGAAGGGTGGAAAAATGGGGCAGCATGTAAGGATATTATCTCTAGGCAGAGATCACTTTTGTTTTTAATTTTACACACATGGGGCTTATAATACTTTCAATGACAGGGCTTAGCAATGGAGAGAGATGAGGAGATAAGAGTGAGTCTGACTCCACAGGAGGCTGGGAAGTACTGTTGCTTTCTGCTCAACAGATTCCATTCCTCTGAAGAATTTGCTTTTGGTGAAGGACAAGGAGAGAGGGATTCTTAGTGCTTTCTTGCTTTCTCAGTGCCTTCAGAACCTCACCATCCACCTCCCAGGTCTGATTTGCACAGGGTGTAGGGGGGATGTGATTACAGACCTGGAAATGTTTCCAGGATGCAAAGAGTGAAGGTCTCTCTTGTGCCTTATTTTCAATTGGTTAGCCTACTTAAGCAACACCAAACAGAACCAGAACCAAAGCAGAACCAATGCTGAGAGTCTCACCTCCCTTCTTGCATTAATTTAAGAATGTTTCTGCAAAAATAGTGCTATGATCTTTACTTTTTTATGTATGCCTTTCATCTGGCGCTTACAATGTGCTGGACAGATGTTCCACTGCCAGACCCTGGTGCCCCCAAATTTGCTTTGTGATCCCTGGCTAGCTAAAGTGCCTCTAGGCAATACCTTCCCTTCACCTGCATCTAGGCATGCAAATAGGCTGTCAAGGAGCTCTTTAAAGTGCTAAAGAGTGAAGATGCCAATTTGAAGACTTACGTGGGCCTGGCCCATGCTATGGGATTTTCAGTTGCTTCCTATGTTTGTAGAAGTTGCACAGTGTGAATAAGAAAGACTGAAGACTTGATGCCTTTGAGTTGTGGTAAGAATACTGACTATTCTGTAGACTGCCAAAAGAACAAACATATCTATCTTGGAAGAAGTGCAACCAGAGTGCTCCTAACAGGTGAGGATGGTGAGACTTTGTCTCACATATTTTGGACGTATTGTCAGAAGGGGTCAGTCCTTGTAAGGAGACATCATGCTGGGAAAAGCAAAAGGTCAGTGACAAAGAAGACTGCTAAGGAGACAGTTTGACACAGTAACTACAGCAGTGGAGACAGCGAGGATGGTGCAGGATCCGGCAAGTGGAGGTAGTGAGGACGGGGCAGCATCATTTACGTGGAGCCACTATGAATTGTGGGCAACTTGAAGGTACCTACCAGCAGTGGAGTACAATCAAGTACCATGCAGGACAGAGGTCTCCCTCTACACAGCCTCCTACTTCTTGACTTCACCCGTAAAACCTTCTCATACTCTGCTTTCTCTGCCCAGTCTATATAATGTTCACTTATCCATTCATCACCTCATTCATTCCTTTAGTGTCTATCTACATTGATTAATGCACACGGTGTGTATGTTACGTCCTTAGAGCTGTAGCAGTGAACTAAATACAGTCCATGTCCAAGACCTCACAGGATAGTGGAGGTGACGACATACATAAGAACAAATACTTAGCATTTGTCTTTGACTGGATGCTCTGAGATCCAGTTGTTGTTGGATCACAGTTGTTGTTGTTGTTTACCATCGAGTTGGAACCAACTTACAGCTAACCCTCTGATGGGTTTCCAGAGCCAGTTAATCACGTGAAGGAGATAGCCCATCCTTTGCTTGTGGAGCAGCTGGTGAATTTGAACTACATGCTTTTGAAATTGCAGCACAGCTTCTTGCTACAAGGCCACTATCACAGTAGGACCCCCTAACTCACCATGGTGGGATGAGAATCCTTCCTGCAGGAAGGGTATGATTTCCAGAGATGAAACCTGCCTCTAGGATTTTTAAATATATTTCTTTGGACAAGTCACTTAACACCTATGTAACTTTAAAATGTGAAAATGAATTAAAACTTGGTGAAGTACTTATCACACAATACATTCTTCAATAAGCATCTATTTATTAATTCACTCCTTTATTCTTCCCTTAGTTGAATATTATTTTTTTTACCTACCACATGCTGTGCAAGGCTCTAGAAGGTGTTTGGGATTTAACAATAAGATAGACTTTTCAGTTAATGAGTAGAAGTGTGCCTAGGTCTTTATACACAGTATTTCCAGGAAATAAATTACATCACCTCAGATCTTCTCTTTTACATGGATTCTTTTTGAAGAAATTCTTAGAAATGAGATTAATGGAGGTTTTCTTTGCTGCTTGTTGAAGCAGCAGCAACAGCTGAGACTGCCCTAGAAGTCAGGGAAGACCCAGTTAAGGAGAAGGAAATCTCTCCTGTAGGAAGCAAGAATATGATTTCCGGGGATGGAGCCTGCTTCTAGGATTTTTAAGTTGTATTACTTTGGACAAGTCACTTATCACCTATGTAACTTTAAAGTGTGCTCAACATTCACATTTAGGCTTATCATCTCCATGACAACTTTAAGCTGGCTCCATCTAGCTTCCAACCAAAAGGAATTACCCTTGCCCTGCTCCCCATCTGTGAAGACACGTGTGTTACTACAATGATAAGCAGTTTTCAGCAGAACTTTCAAGCTGAGACAATCTAGAAAGAAAGGTCTGCTAATCTACTTCTGAGAATCGGCCAGTGAAAATTTTAGGAATCATAATTGTCTGGTCCTCATCTGATGGCAGCTAACCACAGTGGCAAGTGGAAAGGCACATAGAATGACTGCATTGTTGTCCTTGGTTGCACTTGTAAATGGCCTGAAGACCAAATAGAATCCCTTATAAAGTTTTACAATCACCCATCCCTAATGACTACTTGGGGTTCATGTAAATAAAATTCACTACATCCAGAGCTTTGTGGTTTTCTACCCTCCCCCTCCCCAAGGCTATCTGTCTCATTAACAAGTCCATCTACATACAGCTACCTCAACCCTCCTTCTGCCCTAGGAAAGATAGCATAAACCGTTGACCGAGATCCTACCCTCTCATGATTCATCATCCTTGCAGCTGGGTTGCAGAAACAACTGTAACCAGGGAACTTTGAGGGAGTCCTCCTCATCCTTTGATGACCAACAGGAGGCTGCTTCTCCAGAAGACATAAGGTTGAGCAGTGGGCAAGATGAGGCAGCTGATGTTTACCACTATTGCTGATGATACAAAAATACAGCCTCTCCAAGTTTACAAAAGAGAGCTGTTTCTCCATCCCTGTGAAGTGAAAGATGGCAAAGCACAGAAGGCTGTTCCCTTGCCAGCAAACACACTGCCCTTCCCCCCGCCCCTCCCTTGAGGTATAATTGACCACATAAAATTCAAGATGTATATTAAGTGGCTTTTAATATACTCACTATCCAGTTGATTTCCATCACCCTAAAAAGAAACCTTATACCTGTGCTTGGTTGCTACCTAAATGGTCAAACCTACCCAACTGCTTTGTGGACAACATGTCTGTGAATCTGTACCACAGAGTAGAGATTACAGCCTAGCAAACACTATGGTTAGTTCTACCCTGCCATGTGGAGTCTGTGCTATAATCAGAACTGACATGGGGGCACCTAACAGCAACAACGACCCAATCCCTTCTCCCTAATCTCCTAGCAACCATTGAGCTAGATTTTGTCTCTATGGACCTGCCTGTTCTGAACATTTCATATACATTAAAAAATTGTAATATGTGGCCTTATGTGTCTGTTTTCTTTAATTTAACCAAAATATTTTCAACATTTATCCATGTAATACTGTTTCATTCCTTTTTGTGAGTGAATACAGCTCTGTCATGGAGATATACAGGCATGCCTAATTTTATTAAACTTGGCATATATTGCATTTTTTACACATTGAAGGGGGAGAGATTGGGAGATAGGTGAGAAATAGGTCCCTTGAGTGGATCAAGTCTAGTGGCATCATTTTTCCAGTATCAGGTGCTCACTTGATGTGTGTGTCACATTTTGGTAATTCTTATACTATTTCACTATCTTTCATAATGCTATAGAACACTTGATAGACTGTAGTATAAGCATAATTTATATGTACTAAGAAACAAACAATTCACATAGTTTACTTTATTTCCACATTTACTTAATTGTGGTGCTCTGGAACTGAATCCACAGTGAGACTGATGCATTCCTGTACTATTTGTGTTTATCTGTCCATCAGCTGATCACAGTGCAGCCAAGGGGTTCCTTGAATGCAACGGTGATAAAAGTTCATCTCACAAACTTTGGGTATATTGCTAGAAGAGGATATTCCTTGGAGAGGAACATCATACTTGGAAAAGTGGGGGGGGATGCCAACAAAAGAGAGCAAGACCATCAACCAGTTAGATTGGGCTCAAGTATGTCAGAGATTGTGAGGATGACCCGGGATAGCACAGGGTTCTAATCTGTCGTTCATGCATTCACTATGAGTCATATTTGATTTGACGGGGTTTAACAACAACATTCCTCAACTGATAAGCATTTATACAGCTTCTAATTTTTAGCTTTTATGAATAATGTTGCTATGAATATTCATGTAAAAGTTTTTATGTGGAGATATATATATGTTTGGTTTTTTTCTGTTGTCTTGGGTATGTACTTGGGATTGGAATCCCTTGGTCACATGTCCTGGGACTGACTGGATGACAACTCACATAAGCAGCAACAATAGTGGACAGTCTGTTTCACTTTTGAGGAATAGCCAACAACATTCTGCAGGGATTGAACTATTTTCTATTTCCATCATCAATATATGAGGATTCCTGTTTCTCCATGTGCTTACTAACAAGTCATTGCACCTTTTATTATTGTTGTTGTCATGTTTCATTGTGTTGCCCGTGACTCATAGTGACCCTGTGTACAGCAGCTCTGAAGCCTGCCCTGTCCTGAGCCAGTCTCACTAACTCCAACACACCTACTCCCATTGCCCCAGTGACTGTATCAATCCATCTCATCAGGGGTCTTCCTCTCCTGCACTCCTCCACTCTTTCGAGCATGATGTCCTTCTCCAAGGAGAGGTCCTTCCTGGCCACGTAACCAAAGTATATTAAATAGAGCTTCAGAATCTTAGCCTCCAAGGAAAAACTTGGTTTCAGCCTCTCAAAGATAGACATGTTTGTTTTTCTTTTCCTAATTATTATTATTCTTGCCGTTGTAAGGAATCAAGGTGATATACTTTCACATGTGCATTAATTTGGTCACCCTGGGTTTTTTCCACTTCTCTCTACCCATTGTATTTCTTAGAACAGAAATAGAATAGAATAGCCAGAGTTCTTCTTAGAATAGAAAGAAAAACCATGGAGAGTTTTTAGCATTTTGTGCCTGTCAGAGTTACATGGTTTTTATGTTGACCTGGTTTTGAATCTGAGTCCAGATCAGATGGTCTTCCGAGATGAAGATGTCTCTTACTGTAATGCCTCTTTACTAGTTAAAAGATCTGAATTGGATAAGACAGAGAGAATGGCTAACTCTTTTTTAAAATTTTTTTATTGATTTTCATATTACACTATTTGCTCACTCTAGTTTTTTAATTTTATTTTATTTCATTATTTGTTGTGTGTGTCATCAAATCAGATCTGACTGATACAGGAGGAGATTGTTCCTCCTTCTCCAGCAGAGCATCTGGTGGATTTGAACCGTGTACCTCTGAGATTGCAGTGCAGCTTCTTGCCACTAGGCCACCAGAGCTCACCTATTTGCTCACTCTTAAACCATCATCATCCATCCTCCCAGGAGAATTGGAGAGGAAAGAAGGAGCACATGCCATCTCTTCTCTTCACATTAGAACTAAGGTGTTAATGAAATCAGAGTGATTATACCAATTCAAGACTTACAATTCAGACTTTGTGTAAAGTGGTATAAACCTCAGTGCTATTGTTAAAGTTTGACTCGGCAGTGGTTGTGAATTTTATCAGCGCATTTTCCTTACAAGGAACTGTGATTGGATTTGAACCACCAGAAGGGCTAGCCCTTTGGCTTAGCAGCACAAATCACTATGGGCTACACGACCTGAAACTTTGTAAAGTGCCCTCAAAAAGACAGTTAGTTTGATTTGCAAGCAAAGTATTTTCATATTCTTTAGTTGTAATTTCTTAGTTCCACACATGGGGAATGATAACTTTTAATTGTTCTTATCTTTAAAGTTAGTACTGAAGGATATTTTTGTCACATTCGTGGAATGGAAAGTGTACTGACTTTGTCTTTTAATCTCAGGTCTGCCCTGGCTCTATGACCCTGGGCAAGTGATTTTTTTTTCTTCTCCAAGGTAAAATGAGATTTTCATGTGCAGATTGGAGAAGGAACAATTATTGACGTATATCATCAGTACAGGAACAAACACACATAAATAGCAGGTATCCATTAGTAATGGAAGCCAGTAGTACGAATACCTTAAAAATATGTGTATTTTTCTTTAAGTAATAAATACATTCCAAGTGTACATTTTAATTTTTATCTATTTACTTTGGCTTTGTGGATAATTAAACATATTAACTAGATTAGTGAACTGAGTTTTAATGAACCTTGAATGTAGTATTCTTTTAAATAGACTAATAACTTCTAGCTTTATCCAGTTTATTCACTTACTTTTGAATAGCTGTTTTTCTTGAAGTGGGACACAACTGTCTGAGATCCTAAACATTGGTTTTCTGCAGATGCTTGATAAATGGCACCATTTGATTTTTCCTGTGGGTAACTGTTGGTGTAGCAGATCATTAAAAAAAAGATGATGATGATGATGATGATGATGATGATGATATGGCTGGACTGTGGGAGAGCCAGGGATTTCTGGGTGGCAATAGGTACAGACACTTTGTAAAAAAAAACACTGATTTTATTAATCTCAGTTTCTATTGGACTTTGAGTGGAAATCTCACAAAAAATGTAGTTAAAATGAAAGCCAAAGTCCTTGAACCCTAATAAGATTGCAATTATAACTCTATGAGCAGATGGGCATTGGATTTAGTGGAGAGGACTCTGAGTACATCTGTCTTTGATAAGTTCTAATGCAGAGCATAGAGCCTTTGAAAGTGGTTGCTCTAAAGCTGTGTTTTAAATAATGCAACTGAGAACTTTTTGTTATGTAGAACAGTCCTTACTGGTGCTGACTTTGAGGATTGAATTAATTTTTCATGAAATTCTTAGTGCTTCAGGCTACCTTTACATCTTCTTATAGTTTCTGGGGATTTTTTAAATGTGTAGTGTGATTTATTTTAAGTGTCTCCGTATGAAGAAAGATATTTGAGGAGTTCTGTTTTCTTCTTGGCCACTCGTCACAAAATGATTTAAGAGAGTTTGCAAATTCTCTGTAGTATTGTCTTAGGAACTACACTGACTCGCATTGCTGCTATGAGAGTGTGTGTTGGGGGAGGAGTGTATATATATTTTCTAGTATCCATAACATACAGGTGTAGGGTGTTAAGTGTTGGGCTGCTAAGTAAAAGGTTGCTGGTGTAAATCCACTAGTTACATCGAGAAAGAAAGATGGACAGTCTCTTCCCGTAAAGATTACAGCATCTGAACTCCAATGGAGGCACACCATGAACAGAAGTACCTTGACAGAAATAAGTTTGGTTTGGGTTTGATGAACAGAAGCTTAGTATCACCCCCTTACTAAGCCATGTTGTTGTTGTTGTTGTTGTTATGTGCCGTCGAGTCCCTTGTGACTCATAGCGACCCTGTGTACAAGAGCGCTAAACCCAGCTATATCCTGTGCCAATTGCACTGCCTCTCACACACCCATCCCGATTACCCCGGTCACTGAATCAATCCACCTCATAGAGGGTCTTCCCCTTCTGTGCCGCCCCTCCAGCCTCCCAAGCATGATGTCCCTCTCCAAGGACCTGTCTCTCCTTACAACATGTCCAAAGTATGTCAGACAAAGCCCCAGAATCCATGCCTCCAGGGAGTAGCCAGCTTTAACCCTCTCTAGCATGAATCTGTTTGTTTTCTTGGCAGTCCATGGTACGTTCAATACTCTTCTTCAGCATCACAGCTCAAAGGCATCAACTCTCCTTCTATCCTCCCTAGTCATTGTCCAACTCTCTGATGCATAACAAGTGATTGCAAAGACCATGACCTGTATCAGACACACCTTAGTCTCCAGAGAGACGCCGTTGCTCTTGAGTACATTAGAGAGGTTCCCATAGCAATATATTTTTTATTTCCTGGCTGCTGGTGCCAAGAGTGTTGACCGTGGAGCCGAGCAAACTGAAACTGTGAGCAATCTCAATCTCTTCTCCATCCATCCTGATGCTGCCAATTGGTCCAGTGGTGAGAATCTTTGTCTTCTTGACATTGAGCCTCAGTCCATACTGAAGACTGCAGTCCTTGACCCTCTGCAGCAAGTGCATGAGGTCCTCCTCAGTTTCAGCAAGCAGGGTTGTGTCATCTGCATAACACAGATTGTTAATAGATCTTCCACCATTCCTGACACCAACACTTCTCATAGAGCCCAGCCTCTCAGATAATCTGCTCCGCATACAGGTTGAAAAAGTATGGAGATAGGACACATCCCTGGTGTATACCCTTTCCAATTTTGAACCATGCAGTTACCCTGCTCTGTTCTGACGGCTGCCTTTTGGTCTAAGTATAGGTTTCGCATTAGCACGATTAAATGTTCTGCGATTCCCATTCTTCTCAGAGTCAGCCACAGTTTGTTATAATCCACGCAGTCAAACGCCTTTGCTTACTCCCACATAATCTTATTCCTTCCCTTTTCCTCCATACCAGCAGTTCACACACAACCATCCAACCAAGATAGCACATTGGGAGAGTGGGCTTCACTCGCAGAGAATATATGCTTTCTTTAGAATGTGAAGATTTGAATGAGGGAAGGGATCAATAGCTTATATTTCCCATTCATCCCTGAGAAGCGTTTTGGGGCTCTCTGCTGACCCGCTTGAGTTACTAAGAGAATCTTCCCACTGTCGGGTTGCTGGAAACAAGGGCTTTATCTAATAGAAGTGGAAAATATTGACTTCCCTTCGTAATCTCTCAGAGAAAGCTAGCTCAGCCTCCTTCTTCTCTGAAGCATTTCCCAAATACCCTAACCCACATGGACTCCCCTGCCCACTGCAGTCTCCAGACTCAGAGTTCTAACAGTATACTGTCTTCAACATTATTATGGCTCTGAGCCATAACCATTCATCAAGTAATCCACATTCATGG
The DNA here is from genome assembly GCF_000299155.1 of Elephantulus edwardii. Taxonomy (NCBI): domain Eukaryota; kingdom Metazoa; phylum Chordata; class Mammalia; order Macroscelidea; family Macroscelididae; genus Elephantulus; species Elephantulus edwardii. Next base: position 7,116,047 of record NW_006399783.1, on the reverse strand, counting down.
CAGAGAAAGAAAAATAGAAAACACCTTGGTGTCTCTCTGCTTTCCCAGTATTTCCTAGCCATGTTGTATTGCCGCAGATTGCATGGGTAAGAAATGCACAGCTTCTCACATTACATATATGTCCATAGTAATCAAAAAGGAAGGAACTGCAAAGGGAGGGAGAAGGGTGGGGCAGAAAGGAAGGAAGAAAGAAAGAAAAGGGAAAAGGAAAAAGAATATATGATATGTAACGTTGACACGTTTGTTCGGTAGCCTAGACAACTTGTAAGTGCCAAGGTTTCTGCAAAATGTAGTGAGTAAGAAGAAAAAAAACTTTAAAACTTCATGCTCATCCCCTGAGTCTGAGGTAGCTTCCAGCCTGTGCATTCCCATAGTGTCTTGTACTTGGCTTCTTCCAGCATAGATAACACTCATTTGTAATTACTTGTGTGAAAGGATATTGCCTTCGTTAGACTGTGACTTCCCTGGAAAGCAAGGTTTGTGCTTGGCATTTAGGTTCACAGCTTTCACACACAGCCTGAATGCTGAGTACAGGTTGCATGAATGGTTGACTAATGAATAAATGAACCCTGCAAACTTGTTCAGGTCTCTTTAAAAAATAAAATTAGATGTGTGTGTGTGTGTGTGTGTGTGTGTGAGAGAGAGAGAGAGAGAGAGAGAGACGACACTGAAAAAATATTATTCAAAGTAGTCATAATTGATTCAGAGAAATTATATGATGCTATATTTCTGTGATTTAACTAAAGAAACTACTAGGATCATGGAAGAATGGAAAAATATGTAATATTGGTCAAGGTAAAAAAGTGTAGGAAGCCAAATGCATTTGAATCCTTCCTGCTGCATTGGACAATACACTTATTAATCACCACCTGCATCAGAGTTTATGAGCAATATATTAATGCATCGATCATCATTTGGAGACTGTGAAAAGGAGCCGCTGGAAGAAAGATTTGCACTCTTTGAGGGTAAGTAATCAGCAGTGGGCTGATGCCTTTCGGAGACAGCCTTCAGGTCATAATGTGTATGCACCAGACTGTTTGTTTTCCTTCATTAAGGGGTAATTGATTGAGGTCAGAAGTTTTGGAGGGTCCTAGGAGATTTTTAATCCAGTGCCATCATGCAAAGCTTACTACATCAATAAGATAGTTCCATAGAGGAATGGAGGAGTAATTGAGATGCCACACCAGCTGGAATCCAGATGAAGATACATTTGGAAGCTTAATCACAATCATGTTCTACACTAAATATTCATCCGTCTGTCTCCCAAAGAGGACAGGAAATTAAGTTGTCAAGGGCAGGGGGAGAGGAGAGTTTAGCTGAAAGAGGAAACCCACACCTCAGCCTTAATCTCTAAATATGCAAGGCTATCTTCCCTGGATGAAGCAAAAGCCTCTTCTTTCCAATTTTATTTCCTGAAAACCATCTGAGCTGTTTATATGCAATTTATCAACTTTTGCAGTTACCAAAAGGGACCGTTCAAATAATTCGGCCTTCTTACTGCAGGGTAAATATAGATGAGTAGTGTCATCTTGATGGGAGACAAAAAAAGAACCTGCTTTACTGAGCCAATGCATAAAAGTATTAAAGTTGTGTAAACATGTCGAAGGAGCAGGGGAATTCCTACACAGAGCTAAGGGGCTGTGATTACACATGCCTTGATGTATTGCAGCCTGGAAGGTGAACCTAGCCCTGGAGGTAGTCAGTAGGAATTAGGTTATAGGATGTGTGGGGTTTCTTTTCCTTTTTCATTTCCCCCCACCCCCATTCTCCACCTGATTTCATGGCTTCATTAAGAAATCTACATTTCATTTCAAAGTATCATTTGAAAATTTATATTGCTGCTATAATACATCTGATGATAGCTTTCTTTCCAAGTTTGGTCCAGCAATGTGACTCAAGCATGGACTTTTGTTAAAAGGGTCAGTGAAGCTCAATTGTGTTGCTTTAGGATGGGTGTATTTGGCTGACAGGAGCAGTAAAATTACCCCTTGAATTGGTTTTAATAAGGGAAGGTACTATCTCGTGTAAAGAGACTTTAGCCAGGGTGCACTCCAAGCAGAAGGTATCAGGGTTCCTGCGCTGCCTCTCTGTCATTCTCTTGGCATTCTGCCTTCCTGAAGGTGTTGGCACCTTATAAAATTGCATGCTGGCTTCTGACTTCCTCTAACTGCAGTAGGAGGAGTGAGAAGCAACCATCAGCTCAAAGCTGATTCCTATCAGGTACAAGTCAAACATGCCACTACCACCCAATCCTTTTACCGGTTCTCACACTGGTTAATTCTCCTTGGTCACTCTCTACTTTGCTGGGTTTGGTAACATTGCACTGACCACAAGGAACTTCCAGACTGTATGCACATTGTGAAAGGTATTGGTGAAGTAACAAATTACAGTTCAGGATCAAGTTGTAAGTAACAGGAGGCTGTAAGTCACACAGGTGGAAATTTGCCATCTTAGGAAACCTTTAAGTTGGCATCTCAACTTCCTACCCATTTAGACCACCAGAGCAAAGCCCCATAAAATTACTTCACCATATTACTAAACTTAAGTCCTTTGTGGGACCAAATAACATTAGACTGTAGTTGTAAAATGAATTCTGTTTTAATAAAAACAAATATAGTGATTAAAAAATATAGGCTCCAAGTCAGACCTGGGTGTATCCTAGCTCTAACACCTTGATGAGGATATTACATAGCTCCCCAGTTATTGTTTCCTATGTTTAAAATGGGATGGTTCTTACATGTGATGCTGTATAGGAAGCACAAAGCAGAACACCTGGCATATAAGTGAGTGAAGAAAGGGAAGTAACTATTATTATCATTATGTGATACATAATGCATCCTTTTTACTCTAAAATGCTTACTTAGGAAGTATGTTGTACCCTGGTGGGCTCCAAGGTATAATAGTTTCTGCTTAAATCACTATGTGTGTGTGTGAGGAAGGGATGGGAAGTAAATTATTCATGTCATATTTAAGGCTTAGAAGAGTGAAGTGATGAGTTCTCAGAGTCAGCCACAGTTTGTTATGATCCACACAGTCAAATGCCTTTGCATAATCAATGAAGCACAGAGATACATTCCTATGGTATTCCCTGCTTTCAGCTAAGATCCATCTAACATCAGCTACAATATCCCTAGTACCACGACCCCTTCTAAACCCAGCCTGGATTTCTGGCAGTTCTCTGCTGATGTGCTGTTCCAGTCATTTTTGGGTAATCTTCAGTAGAATCTTGCTTGCATGTGAAATCAATGGTATTGTTCTATAGTTTCACACTCAGTTGGGTCACCCTTCTTTGGGATGGGAACAAATAAAGATCTCTTCCAGTCAATTGGCCAAGTGGTTGTTCTCCAGATTTCTTGGCACAACTTGGTGAGCACGTCCAGGGCAGCATCTGTTAGCTGGGAATGGGAATTCCAGAACATTTGATCATGCTAATGTGAAACCTATACTTGGACCAAGAGGCAGCCGTCAGAACAGAGCAAGGAAACACTGCATGGTTCAAAATTGGGAAGGGCGTACTCCAGGGATGTGTCCTGTCTCCACACCTTTTCAACCTGTGTGCAGAACAGATTATCTGGGATGCTAGGCTCTATCAGGAGAAATGTGGGGTCAGGATTGGTGGAAGATCTATTAACAATCTGCGTTATGCAGATTATACACCCTGCTTGCTGAAACTGAGGAGGACCTCATGCACTTGCTGCAGAAGGTCAAGGATTGCAGCCTCTAATATGGATTGAGGCTCAATGTCAAGAAGACACTGATTCTCACCACTGGGCTAATTGGCAGCATCAGGATGGATGGTGAAGAGATTGAGATTGTTCACAGCTTTAGTTTGCTTGGCGCCACAGTCAACACTCTTGGCACCAGCAGCCAGGAAATTAATACACATATTGCAATGGGAAAGTCTGCTGTTAGGGACGTCTCTCCAAAGTACTGAAGAGCAATGGTGTCTATGTGGAGACTAAGGTGCATCTGATACAGGCCATGGTCTTTGCTATCACTTGTTATGCATCAGGTTGGACAGTGACTAAGGAGGCTAGAAGGAGAATTGATGTCTTTGAGCTGTGGTGCTGGAGAAGAGTATTGAATGTACTATGGTCTGCTAGGAAAACAAACAGATTCATCCTGGAGAAGTTTAAACCGGGTGGCTTCTTGGAGGCAAGGATTAGAGACTCCGTCTAACATACTTTGGACATGTTGTAAGGAAGGACCAGTCCTTGGAGAGGGACATCATGCTTGGGAAGGTGGAGGGGAAGGCCCTCTATGAGGTGGATTGATTCAGTGACTGGGGTAATCGGGATCGGAGTGTCAGAGTCGGTGCAATTGGCACAGGACAAAGCAGAGTTTAGGGCTGTTGTACATAGGGTTGCTATGAGTCGCAAGCGACTCGACAACACATAAAAACAACAACAATCTTATGAGTTAAGGGAAAATCAGAGCATCATCTAGGTCTCTGGACTTCCTGGGTTGACGTCTTAGGGATACCATCAGACCCCCTTCTCTTGCCCCTGCAGCACAGATTTTTGGATTATATATATTTTAGTAGTTGCTGGTCAGCGTTTCCCATGTTAATAATTGGAAACTTCATCTTGGTGACAGGCCTAAGGAGGTGGGTTAGTTCTCCTCCAAACAGTGGAAAATTGACCTGTGACCATCTTTCTCACTCACTGCTCTGCAGTCAGTTCTGACTCCTAACAGCCCTTTCGAGGCCGTAAATAGTAATGGGAGGACACTCCTCATCACCTTCCACCACAGAGCCGCTGATCGGTTCAAGCTGCTGCATGTGTGGGCTTCACGTCAGGAGTGCAACTCACTGTGGACTAGCTCCTTCCATCTTTTTAGGACTGGGAAATTCTGTTTCCACGTCTCATTGTGAATTAATTATGGTCAGTTGTGAATGGATTGTATGAAAAAGAACTTGCTGCTAAGTTTGAAGGCTTACAATCTGCAAATTTTTATTGCAAATAGAAATCTTTTAAACATGAAAATTTGTCTCACAAACTCGAATGAGTTCAGAATTAATGCTGTGATGATGTCTTTCTCAAATCACTTCCACTCCATTTGGCTTTTCTGAAAGGGAACGGAGAGCTGGTGCTGTAGATAACTCGCTAGGAAATGCACGTGGTCCACAGGATATTATACCCATGCTGTGGCTCTAAGGAGCGACCCCTAGTAGTAGAGTAGTGGGTTGTTTGTTGCATAACTAATCAAAAGGCTGGTGGTTTGAATATACCAGCTGTCTGATGGGAAAATAATGAGGCAGTGAGTGATCCATGAAGATTTAGAACTTCAGAATTTGCATGGAGAGTCACAACTAGACAAAATAAACTTGATGACAGTGAGTTCGGGCGAGTGTGTAAGTTTCCACTGGGCAGTTCTGGGGAGTGCTGCGTGTGTAAGTTTCTACTGCTTTGATATTGACATGCAGCTCTGATCAAGCTTCTGAGAGGAGTGATAGCGGTTCTGGTTTAGGAGTACCAGCTTATTCTCTAATCAGATTTCAACTTGGAATTGTTGCCTTAGAGCTTGATTTCTAATTGTTCTTCTCATTGTTATGAATGAGCATAAATGAGGAAATAGAGAGAAAGTGCCATTAGTGCATGACCTGGATGCATATACCAAGGTAGTAGCAGAGAGAAATATCCCTTTCTACTGAGAACATTTTAGAGTTAATGAGGCCCTGAACACATGATGGAAGTGTCCTGTTGCTACAGATCACTTGCGTTTGTACTTTTCACATAACCCGTATTAAATATTCTTCTTTGGTATTAATATAGCTCATTTTATTCCTAATTTTAGCTTATTGCTGTTAAAAAATTTATGCTGCAAAATAAGTGTTCCGTCCACTTCTGTTCTGGCTTAATTCTCATTTCTTGGGTTCTTTGTGGAAAGTGTCGTTTTGTGTATTTATGAGCATTGTATGACTTGGAATATAGAAAATTATTCAATTCATTATGGTTCCTGCCTCTCCCTAAATCAAGACAAAGCAATTCATAGTAAAATAGCTTTCTGGATCATGCTACTTAGATAGAGTACATGCCAAAGATTTTGTAAAGATCTTTGTGGTTTTTCTTTATTTTAAGTAAACATTTGATAGTATTTTGTAGAACAGATTTTGCCCCAAGCCTGAATTCTCCCATCTGTAGTGGTTGGCAATGCAGGTTTGATATGATTTGTTGGGTTTAACCCAACCACATTTAGGAGACTAAAGAAGATGTCCACGAGCCACAAGAAAACTGTCGCTGTCTTAGAGTGATGCTTGGGTTTATAAATGATTGTCTCAAGGATCACCAGGCCTGAGGTCTGATTGTGGTTCTGTGCTGTGGGACCCTGGTACATGCTGGAGTGGTTCAAGTCTTTACTTTGAACAGTCTGCACAGAGAAGTACCTTCCTATATGCACTATCATCACATTGGAGGGAGTCAATTTGATCATATGTTGAAGATGGTGCAGTCATGGTTATCTGATGGGAAGCTGGTTGCCATTTCTTAACTTGAAGAAAACTCATATAGAACCCTAAAAATAACAACTACTTACTTCCTTGGTGTAGTTAACCTTCCACTCCTAGATTGGATTCTGTAGTTCTCACTAACAGATAGGTTCACATCACTATCTTACCCTTAAAATTATGCTCCCCAACATGATGTCCTTCAACAAGCACAGTTTACAGAAGTTGAAAGGTGTCTGAAACCTGTCCCAGGTGCCCAACCTAACAGTTACATACTGAGGAAATAGCTTGTAAAACCTTGTTCCAGGTACTCTAAGACAGTCAGCAAACTTTACTGTGTTTTTACTGGCCTAAAACAAGATAATCAAACAAAACCAACCCATTGCCTTCCGTAGATAACTGAGTGAAATCGTGAAAGAGTAAGTTTGTAAGGTCTTGAATCTTTAGGCAAGCAGGCTAGCATATCATTCTCTTTTTAAAAATTTTTTATTTTACATTTTATTTTGTTATTTTTTGTGTGTGTACCATCAAATCGGATCTGACTGGTACAGGAGATTTGCCCCTCCTTCTGCAGCAGAGAATCTGGTGGGTTCAAATCGCCTATCTCTGGGGTTGCAGTGCAGCTTCTTGCCACTAGGCTACCAGAGTTCGCTTAACATATCTTTCTTTCAGAACAGCTAATAGGTCTGAACTATCTCGCTTTCAGTTAGCAGCTAAGTGCTAAACCACTGCACTACCAGCACTCGCCTAATCTGCAACAAGATAAGCACGGAAATTAAGTCAGCATTTAGACGCATTTGTAATAACAGAACACTAGTATATCAAGTACATTCACATTCCTTTGTCTAAGACTTCATGTTTGTTATGTGCTGCAGAAGTATTTATATGTGATGTTGCTGTTATGTGACAGCAAGTTGCTTGCAACTCACAGAGACCCTATGTACAAATAGCCCTGAAACATGAGCTGTCCTGTACCAACTTTACTGTCTATGAAACGCCTACCCTCATTACCCCAGTCACTGAATCAATCTATCTCATCGAGGGTCTTCTTCTCTTTCTCTGTCCCTCTACCCTTCCAAACATGATGTCCCTCTCCAAGGGCTGGTCCCTCCTTGCAACATGCCCAAAGTATGTCAGACGAAACCTCAAAATCCTTGCCTCCAAGGAGCAGCCTGGTTTAACCCTCTCTAAAATAAACCTGTTTTTTCTTCTATCTGTCCATGGTATTTCAATATTTTCTCCAGCACCATAGCTCAAAGGCATCAATTCTCTTTGTATCATCCCTAGTTATTGTCCAGCTTTCTGACACATAGCAAGCAATTGTGAAGACTATGACCTGAATCAGGCGCACCTTATTCTCCAGATTTACATCACTGCTCTTCAGTATTCTGGAGAGATCCCTGACAGCCAACTTTCCCAGTGCAATTCGTCTCTTGATTTCCTAATTGCTGGTACCAAGGGTGTTGATTGTGAAACCAAACAAACTAAAGCTGTTAACAATCTCAGTCTCTTCACCATCTATCATAATGCTACCAGTCTACCCAGTGGTGAGAATCTTTGTTTTCTTACTGTTGGACTTCAATCCATGTTGAAGTTCATTATGTGTGATGATTAGAAATAAAAAAAAAATATCAAGCAGGTCCTTCCTCACAGATAATTTGAGAAACCTGCTAGCATACAGACACACAGGGAAAGCAATCCTTGCCCTCTCAGTGCTAAGTTTTATTTGGGGCAAGAAGAGACAGTCACACAAAGTTGTTAAACAATAGTGCGAAAATCATAGTAAGAAACAATGCCATCAGGAAGTCATAAACGGCCCAGTGCCACAGAAGTGACCTCAGTAGGACTTGCTCATGTCTGCAGGAGGAAGCCAGGGTGCGGAGTTGTCCGGAAAGTCTTCCCTGAGCAGGTGGAGCTGCTTCACTCTCCACTGCATCCTGGCCTGTCAGGGCTGGCTCTGCTCCTTCTCACTTGGCGGCCTGATGGGTTAATCTCCTGGGGAGCGAGGGCCTGTGAATGAAACTGGATGGAGTTATATGTCAAGCTGCAGCGGGCACGCTCTAAATATCCTGCTCCATTATCCTTGACGGGCCTTTGATGTTAGCATAAAGCACGTCAGATGACAAGGGACGTCATGTCAGGCGTCAAATCAGTGCTGGGCCTCCATCCTGACACTTTAATTAGTGGGGATGGAAGGAGAGAGTGTATTATTTTTCTATTTCAGGGCAAAGACCCTAACACCCACTGAGAACTGTTTGGTTATGCTCAAACCAAAATATAGACTTTTCACCTTTTAAAAACACAGCATGCCCCCTAGAATTGTGACCATTGTCTCAGCTGATGAGAGAGCTGTAAGCAAGGAGGCTAAAACCTCGCTAGATTTTAGCCTCCCTGGAACGATTTGGTGAAAGGCTAAATGCCCAAGTATTCTCATCTTCAGCAACATAAAATATTTGTTCAAAGTTGACATTTTTGTTTCTTCAACATTAAAATGGCACACACAGTTACGTGTTCAACTCAAAGACTGGTGGTTAAAACTCCCTTAGAGGCACTTTGGAAGAAAGGGCTGATCACCTGCTTCAGCCTGCTTCAGAAAATGTCACAGCCTGAAAATCTGTAGAGCAATTCTGCTTTGCCACTCAGTGGCGGTGAGTCAGAAGGAACAGCTATTGATGGGGAGGTGGGCGTGGGGGTGGGTGGGAGTGGAACTCTTGCCTTTTTTTGTGCAGACCTGGCCAGAGCACCTTGGGAACAGTCTGTCAGTAAAGGTTTTTATGTCTAGTGGTAACTTAGACTGCCAACCCAAAGGCTCATGGTTTGAATCCACCAGCTGCTCCATGGGATAAGATAGGCAGTCTCCTCTACAGACTCTGAAAATCCCCTGGAGGGTTAACTATGACTCTATTCTAATTCAGTGGAACATAACAACAATAGCATGATGAAGAACAAATTTAGCATAGCTTCTAGATGAAGACAAACTCAGATGAAAGGCCTGGCAATCTTTTTTAAAAATCAGCCCATGAGGGCCCAGTGGGTCACAATGGTCCAATCCACAGCTGAGTACGAGATTCCTGCAGCAGCTCAGTGTTTTGTCTCATTGGGTGTCTGTTGCCATGACTCGGGCACTGACTTGACAAGTGCTCTTTACTAGTTGTAAGTTCCTTCAGTGGGATAACGCCACTGATAGTGTTGTAGATGTCCAGAATGATGCTAACTGGATGAATAGGACAGAGGTCAGTGGGAAAGGTAAAAACCTCTGCATTCAGGAGCCCTCCATCAATTACTACAGGTTTACTGAAAGCTGAAAGCCACTTGCTTCACTTGTGCTACCACAGGCAGCCATGAGGGCTGGAATTCAGGGATGTATTTCAACCAGAAAGCTGTCCAGGCATGACCCAAGCCCTTTGCCATTTGTGAACGTGGTCCTGGTAATGAGAAACCTGTGTTTGGCTCTCGGCTCCCGGAAGAAGGTCGTCTGATTTAATACCAAGTGAAATCTCTAAACGTCAATAAGCTGCATTCATTTTGACATCTAGACTCCGGTGTAATTAAGACCTCAGGTCTGGGGTTTACTTTATCAGTGTGTGTTGTTTCTCATTTACATAATACTTGGGGTTTTCCCACATCTCTGCACAGAGGTCACCACAAAAAGAAAGGGGAGAAAATACTATTAACAATGAAAAGACTGAGGATAGAGTTACAGACCATACTATCTCTAATCCCTGCTTAACATCTTGCTTAAAAAGAACATTGCCTTATTCAGAAATTAATGCTACGTGTTTAGATGTTCTTTATGGAGGGAGGTGGGAGGTTGGTTTTTCATTGCTTTGTTTTGAGCTTGCAAAACATCCGATTTCACGCCCCATAGTCAACTGTGGAGCAGAATCTGCTGCTTAATTGAGGGGTTTCTTCATCTCTCTTTTAAAGATAGTCTGAAGTTCTTAACCTCCACATAGATGGTTGCTAAAAACTCAGGCTGGTCTCCTAGGTCCCCCTGGGTGTGTTAATCTTGCTTTGTTTATTCAGATTGAAGTCTGTGGGGTGTAACTGGATCCTACAAAAGAGAAAAGTAACTTCTAGAACTGCTGGAAACTGTTGTTCCCTCTCACCAGAGCTTTCTCCAGGGCATGAAGCAGGAGTCCCAGTGCCTGGCCCGCCTGTTACCTTTCTAGCGTTAGTTAACCACTATGAGGCAGAAGGGTTTATTTTTGCAACGCGAATGAGAAACACCGTGTCCAAGGTGGGTGAGGGGACTTTCACAAGACCACACATTTAGTTGGTGGGATAACCTGGGAAATGAAGCAGTCTCTATTGGTCTTCATTTTCACATCTATAAAATGTGCTCATCTGTAAAATTAGGGATGGGAAGAAAAGTCTCATAAAAAAGGCACAGTGTTTATACAACCCGAGTTCTGGCCCTAAAATATCTGTTTTATGTAGGAAGCCATCAAGAAAGGATAGAAATGTGGGGATGCTTTTACAAAGTCTCCAATTATAGCTCTACCACTTACTATCATTCTGACCTTGGGCAAGTTGCTCCCCTCCTCTGTGATTCAGACTCTTCATATGAGAAACATTTAAGTGCCGTGCCCACTTTGTAATGTTGCTGTGAAGGTTAAATGAAATAATTCCTATAAAGTTGCACTGCTAACCCAAACATGGTTTAAATCCACCAGTGACTCCAAGAGAAGAGAGATGAGTTGTTTCCTCCTATGTGATTAACAACCTTGGAAACTTGATGGAAGGTCAAGTATGAGTCCACTCCAACTTGATAGTAACGAGTTTATTATCAGTAGCTCTCAGATGAATGGTCAAGCTCAGCCCTGCCAATCAAAAGTTTGGTGGATCAGACTGTCCCAGTGACATCACAGGCGGAAAGAGCTACATCTGCTCTTTAATATTCTCAAGGTTGTTAGGTGTCATCAAGACGATTCAAACTTACTGCAACCCTGTACAACCAAGTGAGACAACGCCTGGTCTTCACTGTCCTACAGTGGTTGCTGTTTAAGTCTGTTGTTTATGTCTGCTACTGTGTCAATCCATCTTACTGAGGGCCTTCCTCTTTTTCACAGACCCTCTCTCTACTTTATGAAGCTTGATGGCCTTCTCAAGGGACTGCTGCCTTCTGACAACATGTTCAAATAGGGCAGTTCTACCTGCCATACTGGGTTGCTCTGACTCAGAAATAAGGCAATGACACACAGCAATTAGTATTGGGAGTCTCATACTCATTCGCATTGCCATGCAATCACCGCTAGCTCATAAGTGGCCCTCCACTGGGCTTCTGAGGTTAAAAGCATGGGAGTAGATTGCCCACCTTGCTTCATCAGAGCCAATTGTGGATTCAAACTGCCAGAGAGGTGCAGTCTTTATATTAGCAGTGCACCTCCCTATAGACCATGCCATCAGAGACCCTTGATGTCATTCCTTCTAAGTTGTTGTTCTAATAGTAATAGATACTACTGCAGAGATGACTGCTCCTGTTAAATCTGTCAATATATCATGTCACTTTCTGTATGAGATAAAAACAGTAATTAGCTTTACCACTACCAGTATCTCCCTTCATACTCTGTCCTCGATACCAATCTAGTATCCCCAAAATTGAACAGTTGTAATGATATTCAAGGAGCTCTGGTGACCTAGTGGGTAAGGAGTTGAACCACCAACCAAACTGCAGGTGGTTGCACCAGGTCCTCTGCAGGACAAAGATGAAAAATGTCCTCCCTGTGAATTAAAGCCTCTGAAATCCCACGGAAGGGTCAGCTATGAGTTGGTTCAGACTTGAAGGCAATATGCAAGGAAGAGAAAAGTTCTTCAAGAATCTAGGCCAGTGATTCTAATCCTAAATTCACATAAGATCATCCAGGGAACTTTCAACATACTGAAAGTTCCCTGGATGATCTTATGTGAATTTAGGTTTAGAATAACCCAGAGATTTTTATTTAATGGATTTAAACTTCAGATGGCATTTTAATTTTGTAAGAGTTTTTTAAGTTTCCTCAGGTGACCCCAATGTTAATAACCAGTGGTCTAGTGGAAGACCTTGAGATTTTTTTCAATATAGGGGGGGAAAGGCATGAAATATGATTAGAATAAACTATTGTTTCTCTGGTATGTATCATTGGGTTGATATTATATGAGATCCTGTTAGCTCAAATTATGTTTCATCAATAGTCTTACAACTATTTTAATATTATATATATGAATAATGGAACTCTGATGTCCCAGTTGATTGAGAGTTGTGCTTCCAATCCAAAGGCAGATGGTTTGAATCTACTGGTGGTTCTGTGAGAGAAGGATGGGTAATCTCCTGTGTGACTAATAGTCTCTGAAAACCGAATACAGCATCAGCTATCAGTCAAGTCCAACTCAATGGCAATGACTTTGATTATATATATATTTTTTTTTTACCAAGAGGCCACCAGATATATATCTATTTGTGTGTGTGTGTGTGTGTATGTGTGTGCGCACGCGCCTAAAGTTTGGGAAACATGAAATGAACTAATATGAAAGGAAAATTCTAAAAATTATTCTATGTCAGTAATACAACTGATTATAATTATAGTTCTGAGTTGTTGTTGTTATGTGCCGTCGAGTCGTTTGTGACTCATAGCGACCCTATGTACAACAGCCCTAAACCCTGCTCTATCCCCCGTGCCAATTGCCCTGTCTCTGACACACCCATCCCGATTACCCCAGTCACTGAATCAATCCACCTCATAGAGGGTCTTCCCCTCCTGTGCTGTCCCTCTACCCAGCATGGTGTCCCTCTCTAAAGACTTGTCTCTCCTTACAACATGTCCAAAGTATGTCAGACAAAGCCCCAGAATCCTTGCCTCCAAGGAGCAGCCTGGTTTAACCCTCTCCAGAATGAATCTTTTTGTTTTCTTGGCAGTCCAGGGTGCAGGGTAGAGTTTTGTTATTTTGTACATAAAGACTCCATGAGTTAAAATCAACTAAATAACACCTCTTGATTGTACATGTTGGTGCATATATTTGAATAACAGTCATATTAACAGGTCTTCCTTTTATGTGTATGAAAAGTATCCCATTACCCACAACATTGCACTTTAATATAGGCCTTGCATTTTCTTCTTCACTATGAACGCAACACCATTCTTCCTCAGTTTTATTTTTTCATTTCAAGCGCAATAGGTTCTATGCCTATCTCATTAAAAGTGGCCCATATCAGTCCATTTCAGCTCACCAATGCATACAGTGTCAATCTGTGCACTCAATTTCTTTTTTTTGCAACTTTTCATTTTCCTACATTCATATTTTGTATGTTCTATGCTCCAGTTATTAAAGGATTCTTGCAGCTGTTTCTCTTCATTTTCAGTGACTTTAATCTGGACTGTGCTTCTGGTACTGTATTCCTGTATTGTTCTTGGGGTTTTCAGTGGCCTGTTGTATTAGAAGTGGATGGCCAGTCCTGCTTTCTAGTCTGTCTTTATCTGGGAGCTCTGCTGACATCTGTCCACCATAGGTGACCCTTCTGGCATTTGGATCATTGGCATAGCTTCCAGGATCACAGAAATCCATAGTGCTCCTTGGAAGTTAACGATGGTGAAGCTTCATCTCACATACTTTTGGGCATGTTGCTTGGAGCGGCTGTTCCTTAGCAAGGAACATCATGCTAGGAAAGGTGGAGTGTTAGCCAAAGAGAGGAAGATGCCCAACAAGATGGGCTGACTTGGTGATTGCAGAAATGGGCTCAAGCGTGTCAGAGATCGTGATGATAACACAGGATAAGACAGAGCTCAGATCTGTTATTCATAGGGTTGCTGTGGGCCATACTTGATTTAGTGGCACTTAACAACAGCAAATGACACCCAACAACAACTAGTTGAAATAGTTTCTCTAGCCATCCAGTTTTCTTTCATAGTAAGGAGTCGTGCTGCCAAATCAAAGGTACGCCAGTTGAGCCCACCAGCTGCTCGCTGGGAGAAAGATGAGCAATGTCCTCCGATGTAATTTATGCCTCGGAAAACCCACTGGAGGGTCAACCATAAGTTGGTTCCAACTCCACAGTACATAACAACATGAGCTTCAGAGAAGCAGAAATTATATTACTTCTGTATTCCCCACCGTTTTATTCCTAGAGCCCAGTACAGTATTTAATACATAGCAGTTGTTTGAGAGATAGTACGTAATTAACAGTCAACGATGAGAAGACAGAAGGGTAGCTTGCCCTTCCTGAAGGTGATCAAAGTCGTTGGTCCCAGGGGAAGGAAAATAGGGAGTAGAACTTAAATATTTTTGTAAAATTTTTTTAAAGCTAGAGAAAATGAAATTACAAAACAGAGGACACTCTAAGACACTCTTTAAACCTAGGAATAAGCCTGAAATCATCTTTTAGAGAAGTTATTTTTATTGTTGTTGTCATTTGCATTCGAGTTGAGCACGATTCATAGCAACCCTATGAAAAAAAGCCCTGAAGCCTCTCTACAACTATCAAAATTTATTAAAGCTCATAGAGTTTCCAAAGTCATGTTGTTTAGGAAGTGGATGCCACTCTTGGTTCCATTTAGAGAAATAGTGGTACATAAAATTAAGCCTGTTATGCTTGGAGCTCTGATGGCCTAGTGGTAAGAAAATGCACTGCAATCCTGAAGGCATGCAGTTCGACTTCACCAGCTGCTCCAAGGGAGAAGGATGGAGACAGTCTCCTCTCATGAAATTAAATGCTTCTGAAAACCCGCTAGAGGGTCAGCTATGAGTAACACAACAACAACGTTATGCTTGGGAGAGTGGAAGGACGGTGCAGGAGAGGAAGACCCCAGATGAGATGGATTGACTCAGTGACTGGGGTAATGGGGATGGGTGTGTCGGAGACAGTGAGGTTGGCATAGGATAGAGCAGGGTTCAGAGTACATAGGGTTGTTCTAAGTCGCAAGTAACTCAACAGCACATAACAACAACACAACCTGTCAGATTAACGCCCTACTTAAAAACAGGACTTCAGACCTAACTTCCTGTGCAAGCTCTCAAGATTAGGGCCAAGAATTTAGAGCCAAGGGGGATAAAACTGTCTCACACACTTTAGGCATGTTGTCAAGAGGCATCAGTCTTTGTAAAAAGACATTGTACTGGGCAAAGTAGAGGATCAACGAGAGAGAAAAAGACCCACAAGGGGATGAACTGGCCTAGTGACTTACACAGTGGATGTGAGCATATGGAGATCATTAAGATGGCCTAGGACGGGTGGAGATTTCTGTGTGTTTATAGCGTTGCTATGAGTTAGAGGTCCCTCAGTGGCATCCAGCAACACCAGCAACAGTTGTTTGCCCTTTTGTGCTACTGCCTAGACCTGACTAGTGCTGGGTAGATAGTCTTGGGAGGAAATGAGAGCCTGTCAGTGGCTTCCAAGTGGTTTTCTAAGGGATGACACACTCTAGTTGAAGCAGGGATGGGAACTCAGAGCCTTGCTTGTCCTGCCTTTCCACACTGCCGCAGAAGTTCATGTGACACCGTCTTAGAACCTGAGGGCTTTAAGAAACACACTTTAAAAACACAACTCTGGAAGAGAAATATAAAATCAATCTTCAAGCCAAGCCTGTTACCATTGAGTCATGGAGACTGTGTGTATTCCTAACTTCACACGGTTTTCAAGTCAGTGATCTTTGGAAGCAGATTGCCAATCCTTCTTCTAAGATGCCTCTGGGTAGATTTGAACTACTAACCTTCCTGTTAATAGTTGAGCACTTAACAGTCTGTGGCAGCAAGGGACTCCTAAATGCTGATCCAGAAACTGGAAATCCGTTTTCTATTCCCAGCCATGCATTTTCTGCTTCTGGGCAATAAGTTATTTTATTGATCAAATTTCAGTTTCCTTACAATGAAATAAATATAATAATGTTTGCCCTACTTACTGAATTAGTTTTGTAGATAAAATAAGATAAAAATGAAAATATTTTGACTAGGTAGCAGCACTTTATATCATTATGTGAGCCCAAGTTACACAGACATGATTTCTTCTCCTGAAGGGTTTTTAAATTAAGCAAGATGCAAGATACAAAGACATTCCAAAGACACAAACATAGTGAAAGAACAAATACATTATTCATTCGCATTATGGATTTAGGCAGGTGGTCAGAACAAGACTGTGTGCTATAATAGAAAGATCTTCGCCTGCAGCTCCAGAGACCTGTATTTGAATAGACCTTGTCATTCATTTAACTGGCTGTGTGCGTTTGGTATGTCACAGAACCACCAGAAGCCACGGTAGTCCCATCTGTCAATTGCAAGAGGTAGCAGTGAAAAGTGGGGAAATGGTAATGACAACCTGGTAGTTTGGAAGATCAAATCAGAGACTATGAAAGCCTTTTGGAAACAATATAAGTGCCTCCTCAATGCAAAGCATTAGTGTTATCCAAGCACTTGTGTATTTAGCCGTGGTTCACTCAAGAAGTTGATAAGGAAGACTGTCCAAGGTTTTAAAGACATCAGAAATAACTTTCAAAGGTGTCAAGAGTAACTGAAATAATGTTGGAGAGATGGTAACTTAAATAATGGTGGAGAGATGGCAAGTCTAGCTGGAGAATGCTGCTTCAGGGGAGGGTGTATCCTGGTGCAGTGCTTTCCTCCCAGAGGTTGGCAGCACCCAGCCAAGTTCGTGGGTTGTTCTCCCTTTCCAGGAACTGAAGTGGTTCCTAAAAGCTCTGGATTACAAGGCGGAGGATGGAATCCAGGTGGGCAGGACGTGTTAAAAGGATCCCAAGTACACTCAAGGATGTTTGTTTTTTATTAAAAGATAAGGATTAGCTGGATTAATGGAGCCTCATTGATGGAGGATGTGCACAGGCTAGTTGCCCCTAAATTACAATGGATTCCACTAAAATTATGTATTCTCCTCTGCAGCCCTAACTCCCACCCCTCCTTTGTGGACCTCCCTCCCCACACAAAAATAAGTGAACATGTCATTTCAGCCGAGATGAAAGGCCTTGGAATTTATTTTCCACTTTCCTCCAAGATTTCTTCTTGTTTGCAAAATACAGGAGGAACCAGGTTACTAATCCGTTGTTGTTGGTTGGACTTGACTCATGGCAACACAAGTGTGGGGGGAGAACTGCTTCATAGAATTTTGAAGCCTGTGATGTTTGGAAAGGAGATCTCTAGGCCTGCCTTCTGAAGCACCTTTGGGTTGGCCTGGAACCATCAGCCTTCCAGCTAGTAGGGAAGTACATAAGCTTTTTCTCCACCCAAGGACTCCAATTTATTAATTTAATTCAGATTTTTTTTCATACCCCCCCCCCAACACACACACAAATCTTACAGGGATTCAGGCTTCTGGAAGGCATTTCTGAGGTCTTTTCCTTTTTTTATCTGCATCAGTGGTCTCCACCTTTGAGTGGGCATCAGAATCACCCTATCATACAGATTGCTGGGACCAACCCCAGATTTCAGTACCTCTGAGGTGGGCCTGAAAATTTGCATTTCTAACAAGTTCCCAAGTAATATTGATGCTGTTGGTCCTAGAACCATATTTGAAAATCACTGAACCAGGGAAATGCCAAAGTATTTGCAGGAGAAAAGAATTTGAGGCCCATTTCAGATGTTTGTTGTTACATGCTGTGGAGTTGAGATTGACTCATAGCTGACTCTCCAGTGGGTTTTGAGAGACAGACAATCGCACTACTGAGTTAATTTCCTATTCCTGCACACACCACCACCAACCCACCGCAAAGAAACTGGTAGGTTCAAACGGTTTACCTTTAAATTGACAGCACAGCTTCTTACCATTGGGCCACCCAAGCTCTCTCACATTTCAGTCTATAGGAATATCTTCTTTAAAGATGAGATAAAATAATCTGGGACTTTAATGCTGTTAGTGTCTTAAATAGGCAATTATTCCCATGGGTTTTCTAAAGCCGAAGGGATAGCTTTTGAGAGAACTGTGGAGGCAGAAGTGGTGTAATAGGACTGTCACCTTTCATGTGGGAGACCTGGCTTCAATTCCAGGGCAATCCACCTCATCCACAGCTACCATTGTCTCAGTGGACACTTGTCTATTAACTCTAATGCTGAGCACATTTTAGTGACGTGTATAGACTTGTCATGTTCTGTCAAGTTGACTATGAACAATAATTCTGAACCCTGCCCTATCCTGAGCCAATCCCACTGTCTCCAACACCTCTGTTCTCATTATCCCTGTCACTATGTCAATCCATCTCTTCCTGAGTCTTTTCTCCTGCGCTGTTGCTCCACCCTTCCAAGCACGATGTCCCTCTCCAAAGACTAGTCTCTCTTGGCAGCATGCCTATGTGTGTCAGATGGAGTTTAAAAATTCTTGCCTCCAAGAAGCACTCTGGTTTCACCCTCTCTAGGATGAACCTGTTTGTTCTCTTGACAGCCCACGGTGTCCTCAGTTTAAAGACTAAGAGATGTGGAGGAAAAGCCTGACAATTTCTGAAAATTAATCAGCAGTCCTATCCACAACCAATCAGAGAGGTGGCACAGGAGCAGAAAGTGTTCTGTTCTGTTTTGCATGTAGTCTTCATGAGTCAGGAACCTGCTCAGTGATATTGAACATCAGCACTGACCTACAGCTGAGAGTCCCCTTGGCAGGTCAAGCCTTGAACAGGCCTCTTTCAGCTGGCATCTCAAATTATCCTGATCTCTGAACTCCATGATTCAACAGATTCACAGAATATGCCTGTGGGATTCTCAAGGCTTTTGTGCATTAGAAGCAGTTACAAAAATTTAGACTTTAAAGGAGTCTGGAAATCAGACTAAGGAGGGTAAATGGCATTAGAGCCACACTTCTGCCCTTTGTGTTCATCTTAGAAACGAAGGCTTTCTTATCGAAGTCTCTGACCAGAAGCAGCCTCCTTAAAGGCCTGAAGATGTGGCCCCTGTCAACTTGGCCGGGTCAGAAATGTGACGAGATAAAGGGCAACTCCTTAATCAAAAACACTCTGCCTCCCGCCAGGAAAGGAGTTTTCTTAGTGCATTTCAAGTCCTGTAACACCTCTTCCCAGATCAATGGCTTTTCATAAATGCACCAGGAGATCTTTGAACCTCTAATGCTTCAGGGGCTGTTTAGGTTTGGAGTCAAACTGTTTAATATAACTCTTGTCCGAGTCTGGCTCTATTGAAAGGTCTCAGGAAACAAGGCGGGATAATGTATAAAAAGCAGAACCGCCATAGCCAAGTGACATCCCCCTGCCTTGGCCTCCTGTTTATTCAAGCAAATTGGACCAGGCTGATTGTGTTCAGAGGGGGGGAGAAGGGATGAAATGACATTTGGGCCAAGGGGGAGAGTTAAATGAGATGGAATCCAATTATAGGTGCCTTTTGATTGGAGTGGAGCAATCCATTTGCTTTTGGAGGGAGGAGGAGGAAACCATTGATTGACTTAATCAACAGATTAAGCATTACAATAAAAAATGGCACTGTGCCAGGGAAATGGGGGCCAGATTTCAGCATGTTCCTGGGAAAATGAGTGTTGTTTCATTTAAATACTTGTTTAAACACTTTAACTAAAGGAAGGGTCAGTTCATAAGGTAGGTGGCTGAACATCCAGGAGGCATAAAGCCAAAGCTGTCCTCTCCTCCCACCTAGAACTGTTCCTCCCGTTTGCTTTGACAGAGCCCTTGGTTGGAGTGATGACAAGATAATATTATCATTTCTTAAATGTCCCCTGGGTCAGACACTGGAGTGTGCTTGCCCTCCCAGAATTCTCAGAGCAGCCCCAGGCGGTGGCTCCTCTGCTGTTTCTGAAGCCACTTGTAGATGCACACGCTCACGTTCAGGACAGATAAGTAACTTGACCAAGAGCATACCAGCGTGGAATCAAAGTCAAGCTCATGGTCATCAAATCAGAACCAACTCATAGCTGACCCTCCAGAGGCTTTTCGGAAGTTGTAAAAGACATAAAATTGTCCACTTTCTCCCTCAGAGTAATTGATTTCAGACTTGCAGGCGGACAATGCCTTTGCGTTAACAGTGTGGTTCCTTTCAGACTATGTAAGCAGAGCTTCCTTTGGGATGGGAACCACAATTGTCTCTTATCCTTACCAACCATGCCATTTACTGCCAGCCTATGCAAACACCATTCCCTGACAGCCTTTATTCCCTAAACTCACGTAAGGATCTATGACTGTGACACTTCCCTATGGTGGGATATGTTGTTGTTGTTGTTATGTGCCGTCAAGTCGTTTGCAACTCATAGCGACCCTATGCACAACAGCCCTAAACCCTGCTCTATCCTGCGCCAAGCACACTGCCTCTGACACACCCATCCCGATTACCCCAGTCA
>NW_006399783.1:7074466-7093182 GCF_000299155.1 Elephantulus edwardii | reverse complement strand
CAGCTTCAGCTTGAACTTGCATATGAGTAATTGGTGGTCTGTTCCACAATCAGCCCCCGGCCTAGTTTTCACAGCTGATATTGAGCTTCTCCAGCAGTTCCTTCCACAGATGTAGTCGATCTTATTCCTCCTTATTTAAACTAATTTCTGGCCAGCAAAGCTAATACAGTTCTCCAACTCTAACGCCTGGCACAGAGACCTCATCCCTAGTCTTTATTTCTGAGGAGTCAGTCACAAGTTTGACTGACTTTTTTTTTGTTTGCTTCTCTTTCTTTCCTGATTATAGTATCAATACGAGTTCACTGCATGAAATACTGTTCTAGGACTAAATTTGTACCAAAAATTATGAAATATTATTCTAGGGCAAAATGATGTAAAGATAAAAGTAACAAACAACTAAAAGTAATAAATAAAAAGAAAATAAATCATAGTCTCTAATGATTTTGCCCGTAGTCTTCTCTGTTTTCATATAAGAACACAGATTTCGTACTCAGAACTGGATTACTCAATAAACAAGGTAAACAAGAATTTACTTGTGCTTACTTACTAATGTATATTGTTGTTGTTGTGTGCCATTGAGTCACCTGTGACTCATAGAGACCCTATGTACAGCAGTTCTGAAACCTGCCCTGTTCTGATCCAGTCTCACCATTTTACATTAAAAAACTTACTTGGTAGGCCCTCTGGCCCTGTCAGGATAAATTCTAAAATGTTTTGATTCTGTAAGAAGGTGTTACAGCTTTGGGAGTGAGATGAATGCCAACCATACTTGGAAGCAGTATCTTTGATATAGTGGAAAAAATGTGTGACATTCCTCTCTATAGTTTGTTGTATACTGTGGAGTCGGAACTGAATCATAGCTGACCCTCCAGTTAGTGTTCAGTGAGAGGAAGTAACTCACAAGGGAGAAGACTGCTCATCCTTCTACCTCAGAGCATCTGGTGGATTTGAACCATGTGCCTTTGGAATTTCAACACAGCTTCTTACCACTTGGACACCAGACCTCCCTAAAGGTTAGTAGTAAGCACAAGTGTACCTGTGTTTACCTTGCTTATTGGGTTAGCTGGCCCTGTGCTTATTTTAAAATATTAAATATTGTTGATTCCAACTTATGGTGACACTATATTTGTCAAAATTTAAAGGTTTTTCAAAGGACTGATTTCTCAGAAGTAGATCATCAAGCCTGTCTTCTAAGCCACCTCTGACTGCATTCAGACAAAGAACCTTTAACCTGGCAGCCAAGAGCATTAACCACCTGTACTATCCAAGGCCTCCATACTTTAAGATAGGCTCGTACTATGCATGTATTTTACAGTCTGAGTTCTTTAATATCATCTTTGTATGTTAGTAACCATAGAGCTTCAGCGTTTTGTAAATCTTGCCTGGTGCTCCACTGTGTGGCTGTGCCCTGATTCACTAAATTACTCTTCAAATGAAGAACTTGCAATCCCTAGTAGTTGCTGTCTGTATTAAAGTGCAGACCCATTCTGGTTCTTACCGCTTTGTGCACTTGTCTTTCAATCCCTGTTCAGACCCAACTTTGTGAAAATTTTATCGCATAGCAATTGTAGTTCTACTTATTGTTATTAGTGCCAGGTGAGTCAACTCCTATAACCGTATGTACAACAGGTCAAACCCTTGCCAAATTCTATGCCGTCATCACTCACTCTGCCTTGTTCAAGCCTGTTGTTGCAATTACTATGTTAATCCGTTGTGTTGAAGGTCTTCTCTTTCGCTGACCTTCTACCTTCTCTAGCATGTTGTCTTTTCCCAAGGACCGACCCCTCCTGTCAGCATGGCCAAAGTAGGTGAAGACAAAGTTTCCCCAAGCTTGCCTTTAACGAGCTCCCTGTTGCACTTCTCCCAAGAAGGGTTGGTTTGTTCTTTTGGCTGTGGATGGCAGCTCTGGTGGCACAGGCCATAGAAAGTTGTGCTGCTAACCAGAGGCTGTGCTTTTATGGCAGTTCTAATCCACCAGCAGCTCCACGGAGAAAGAGGAGCAATCTCTTCCTGTGCAATATACAGCCTTAGACCGACGGAAGATTTAGTTATGAGTTGTTTTCCACTCAGTAGCAATTAGTTGGTTTTTGCCGTTCTACTAGGAATGGCAGAACAGATGGCTCATCCCATTTCAAGATGCTTCACAGTTTTCAAAAACTATTTTTAGTGCAAGGAAATGGGATTGTTACATTTCTCTCAGAACAGGAGAAAGTAACAGGTATTCACTCAGTCCCCTCCTTTGGA
The DNA here is from genome assembly GCF_000299155.1 of Elephantulus edwardii. Lineage (NCBI taxonomy): Eukaryota > Metazoa > Chordata > Mammalia > Macroscelidea > Macroscelididae > Elephantulus > Elephantulus edwardii. The sequence continues at coordinate 7,090,938 of NW_006399783.1, read as the reverse complement.
GCACTCGACTCGGAGTCACCACGTCATGGAGCTTGGAGTCATTTCCAGAAATGTCTGCTCTATGAAATTGCTGTGGACAGCCAATAAACCCACGGTCAAAGGTTAATGAGTACCAGGAAGAGCCTAGGGAGAGGAGGCAGGCTGGTGATTTGGGAGCTTAGGGAATAATTCATGCTCTTATTAAGCTCCAACACTGAGTCCCCTCAGGTGGCAACAGCTGTGCTAGGATCAAGCCAGGTATCAAACTGGAGGGAGCCTGGGGTAGAACTGGTAGTTATTATAAAGCATGGACCCCAGGAACGCTCTTTATTATTTCCCATCAGCCAAATGAAGGCAATTTTTAGATTTAGCTTTTTTTTTTTCCTGATGAGTTGTCACCATGGTGATGGAATTGGAAATTCTTTCTGTGACAACACTGCTGCTAAACCATTTGTCTCATTATTTGTGTGTCATGACTCTTGGAGGCCCCTAGAGTGTGTGCATCCTCAACTAGCGAGGTGAGTTGACCTCAGCCATCTCCTGGGCTCTTTCCTACATGCCTGGTCCCCACGGATGGAATGAGGATTGTGGGCTTCCCACAGACCATCTCCTTAAAGGAAGTCATGAGAGAACAAGACCAAAGACAAGGAGAAAGCATGGAGAACGTGCCATCTGTTCCTGGGAAATGCTTTTTGAATTCTCTATTTCTCCTCTGGACCCAACTGCTTTTGGTCTCTTGCACATCACGCCTCTAAGATCTCCCACAGGGCAGAGATGTTGGAAAGAGACATTCAGTAAGTATAACCTTCAGAATGAGCTGAGAGCTCAGGAACTTCTCATTTTTTGATTGATAATTTCATTAGTTAAGATTCTACTGAGGCTCAAGGTCATCTTTTCAAAATTATCTTTCTTATGACTTATTCCAGATGCCTATCTGGGGAAATCCCTTGGCCTACCATAGCTAAAAGGAAGGGATTCCTTCCTGAATGTCCCACCACTTTGCTATGGCTCACTTTAATTCAGATTTGTTTTGCTAAAGAAGTCCCAGCACCAATAATAGAGAACAGTATCCTGACAAGAAGTACTTTAATTTTACAAATTGCTTTCTGAGTCGTGGGATTGGAAGTGTGTAGAGAATTCTTGGCAGTCTCCTCTCGTTTGATTTATGGCCTCTGAAAATTTACTGAAGGATCAGCAGGGAACTGGTTCTGATTTGATGACAATGAGTTGAGTTTAGAGAATTCTTGAATTGTGGTTGGTCTGTAATCTTGTGAGGGTCTCTTATGCCTCAGTAAGAGTCGCTTAAATCTGAATCGATGCCTTTCCTGTTCACTCTTTCTTATTTTTGCTGACTGCAAGGAGGAAGTTGGTTTGCTCTGGACAGTTACCCACTTGCTTCTGGGAGATGTGTGCAAGTGACAGCTCGGGCGAGGCATGGAGCCCAGCCTGTTTGTGTCACACTCTGTTCTCACTGAAAAACACTGCTGCTCGCCTCCCTGTCCCAACGTGATAACATGCATGTTCTCCCAGTCCTGCGCTGTTGCTCTGGAAACTGGTGGAGCAACATGATTTGGAGCCTAAACCAAACCAGTCACCACTGGGCCAGCTCTGCTTTATAGCCACCCTTGGTGTGTCACAGCAGAAATGCATTCCAGTGGGTATTCAGTGGCTGATTTGGCAGACGTCTTTCTTCTGAGGTACCTGCAGGTGTGCTGGAGTATCATATCCAGTATTTCTGTTAGCAACCTAGCACGTTAATCACTCACACTACCCAGGACACATAAAAACATCACAGCTGGGGGAGCACCTTGGAGTAGGAAAAGTCCACGTGCACCCACTGCTCAGGGAGAATGCTGGACTGCAAACTTCTCTCTCTGGTGGAAGTGTTCGAGCTCTGAGGGCCAAGAATTTGCAATTGCCTACATTGCACTCTGGAGAAAATTTCCTTAATGGGATGAGGACTCTAGAATCTCAGGCTTGAAAGTGCTCAATCAATGGGAGCTGTTATTATATCCTTTTCTGATGCCTCTCCACACCTATACTTGGCTGTTTACCCTGTAACTAAATCCCACGCTTCTCAGGTCTGGCCTTGTGTCTGTCACCCCTCTTCTGTCCCTCCATCCCTTGTGGATCCCTGATAACTGGCAGGGGGAATTAGGAAAGGGTACTCTCACCAGACCCTCCTTTCATAATTCTTCTACCTGGAGAAATCTTTGGATGAGAGGTTTACCAACTCTGCCTAAGCAAGCTTGTTCCAGGTAAACTTGGAGTCTAGGGTCAGTGGAACTTTCTGAGGAGGTGGAATGTTCTGTATCTAAAGTTTCCAGTATGGCAGGCCCAGCCAGAAGGGGAGACTGAGCACTTGGAATATGGCTTGTGTGACAGAGGAGCTGGATTTCTTACTTTTAATTGAATGAAATTTAAACAGCCACATTGGCTAGAGGTTACTTAGTTGGACAAAGCAGGCTCAGAATCCTGGAACTTAAAAAGTGAGGAACCTCTATGTCACGAGGTAGGGAGCTCTGGTGCTGTGGTCCATACGGAGTTAGGCTGTTTACCTGAAGGCCCAGATTCTTTAATGGTTCAGATCTACCCAGTGGCTCTGTGCGAGATAGATGGACAGTCTTCTGTATAATTTACAGCCTTGGATAACTAATTCAAGAGCCAGCTATGAGGTGGAACTTACTTGTCGACAATGTGAAAGAGAGAGAATGAAAAAGGTAGGAGATACTCTACAGGCCCAGGTATGGCGTGTCACTATGATCCTGAAAGGTTCTCATGAGAGTTTCCAAACTAAGACAGATAAGGAGGAAAAACATGGCAGCAATTCCTCAAAACTTAGCCAGGGGAAACCCTGTGGGTAACAAGCATAATGCCAGCGTGAGTCAGGGACTGACCCGATAATAACACATAATCACAACCACAGCCCAGGTAAGAAGGCAACCATGAACACGTGAATTACTGTTTCAACATACTCTTCCACTCATAAATAAATAAACATCCTGACAGTGCTCATGCTTAAACATTGAGAAGACAGAGGCACCTTTGAAGCATCACAGGCCTCCTTAGAACTTGGTTTAGAAATTACCAAGCCAGTTACAACTAAACTCCAGTCTGGTTCTGACATCCTAAAATGCAGACTTACAGAAATGGCAAAGTCATGACTGCAGAGCGATACAGTGCGATATAGCAGCTTGCCTGAAGCCACCCAGCTAGTTTTTGTGGGAAGCATTTGAAAGCCAGCCTTGCCTAGTTTATTCAGAACTCCTACTCTTCGGCTTCACCATCTTCTCTATGATTCTGTGATCCTAGACTGTTCTATCTCCTCTGGAAGTAATTATCTCCTGGAGAAAGGAGCACGTTTTCTCCTCTAGGCGCTGTGTGTGGCAGGGCATATACTAGTCAGGGATGGGAGAGAAACTCATTATGCCAAGGATTGTAAGATGTGAATGGAGACCTCGGGCAAAAAATAGTTTCCATCCTGGTTCTCCTCCAGCCTACTCTTTCCTCTCTTCCCAAGTAACAGCCCCTACACAGACATGCTTTACACAGACGCAGATACAGACACACGCACACATGCGTGCACACTACCCAGATTTTTACAATGCTGAGGGGCTTCTGAATAAAGAGAAGACCTCACTCTTCAACTCTCCCTTAAAAATCTAACCTACAGAAGGGGTTTCCATGTTAAAGTTAAATGAATTTGAGCTGCTCTAACAAATTAATTCAAAACACAAATAATGATTCAAAATGATTGAAGTTTGTTTCTCTCCCATGTAAAGTCCAAAACGGCTACTCCTGGTAAGCAGGTGTCTTGAGTCCAATCAGAGGTTAAGACATTCTAATGCTCTAATGAATGTATATCACCTTCGACAGGAGGCATACTGAGTTCAACATCAGGCTTTTGTGCAGTGTGGAAGGTGAACTCGGGGAAGTTATGCGGGTCGGACCTGGAGATAACTCATAACATCCCCCCACCCACCCCAATCTCTTTGGCCAGGACTAACTTCAAGGGCGGACAAGGAAATGGATTTGTTACACAGCTAGCCAGTCTCTGCTGCCCTTCTAGATCAAAATATACAGCAAACTTTTTTTGCAAAAGGCAAGATAGTGAATGTTTTGGTCTTTGTAATCTATATGGTCTAAGTTGCAAGTACTTGACTCTGCCATTTCAGTGTAAAGTCAGGTCTAAGTCAAATCCAAACCCACTTGCCAGAGTCAATTCCAGCTCTTAACAATCCAACAGGACAAAGAAGAATTGCCAAATAGAGTTTCCAATGCTGTAAATCTTTACAGAAGCGATGACACACCTTTCCCTCAGGGAAGAATTAACAGCTGAGTGCTTTAGCCACAGTGCCACTATGACTCCTTGAAATTGACCATTGTTATTATTCTTGTCTACTGGCAAGATGGAACTGACCTGTAACTGACCTTCAGCAAATTTCCAGAGGCAGTAAATCATGTAGGAAGAGATTGTCCATCCTTTCCCAACAGAACAGCTGGTGGGCTTGAACCCTGTGCCTTCAGAACTGCAACACAATTTTTACCACTAGGCCACCAGAGCTCCCTTACCATAGGTAATGCATAAATAAATGGGTGTGACTACTGTGTCAATAGAATTTTATTGACGAAACAGACCTGTAGTGCAGATTTGTAGGCTCCTGTTCTAAATAAAGGAAAATGCCTATTCCAAAGTAAAAGAGAAAATAATATTAAAGACTATTTTTAAAAAGAGGAAAAGTAGAGAAAAAAGCTTATATATTTTTCCGAGTGCTGGAAAGTGGATGAAATAGAAAACATAAAAAGAGTAGAAGAGTTTGTTTAATTAGTAAAAAGGGAGAAATCTTTTCAGATGTACCTTGAAGAAAATGAATGATAAATATGAAAATTTGTAAGAAATGTAGATTCCAGGGGCCCACCATAATTAGCTATGGGCTGAATCCCAGAAATCTGCATTTTCTGTGTCCTTCTCAACTGAGTTTGAACAAGTTGACGTGATAGATGATCACAATGTAATAAATGTCATAAATACTAAGTCACCAGTTTTCCTGTCTCTGGAGGATATATGGTTGGCCAGGGACTACCAGGACTCATCTGAAAAAATAGACAGTGAGACAGTACACAATTCCAACAGTCTACGGCTAAACTCAATTTTTATTTTTTCCTTCAAGGAAAGCTGTAAGAATGCAAGGGTTTGGGAATCAATCTTAGACCTCTCTCTTTTTCTTTTTTTTTTTTAATTGTTAACATGGAACTCAATGTACTAGTAACAAATTGTGTGTGTAGCAACCCACCTTGACTGCTTTAACAAAGGGGTAGAGGGTAAGAGTTTCACCCAGGCATTCTTTAAGGCATTCCATCCCTGGCTTCTCTCCTCTGAAAAAATGTTGACCCTGGGTTTAAGAAGGGACAAGGTTTGTGCTGGAGAAAGATTCACGGTTGTGTGGACTGAGTTGACACAGCTGGACAATTCAGATTCCTAAAGCCGTGCCTCTTCCCTTCCCTCCCTGTGTTTTGCTACAAGAAAAATTTCTCCCTTTGCAGTCTGAAATGCTTAGCTACTTTGCCATGGGGATAATAATAGTTCATTCTCACCTTGCAGAATATCTAGGTTCAATTCCTGGCTGATGCACTAATAGTGTAGCAACCATCCAACCACCCCTTCTCTGTCAGTGCAGGCTTGTATGTTATTGTAATGCTGAGTGAGTTTTAGCAAAGCTTCCATAGACAACAATGGTCTGATCTCCAGTCTTAGGAATGGTTTGGGACCTAGCAGCAGATCATTCCATAAAATTGCATGGAGTCCCTGAGTTGAGAACTGACTTCATGGCAGCAAACAACAACAACCTGCTTCCCTGTCCTGTTGCCTAGCAACCCAGGGTGGAGGGGACAAACTGACCTGGGAGAGCCAGGGAATAACAAGGGGCAGGGTTTTTATTGACACTGTAGCTCTAGAGGGGGGAGGGCCCAAATGCCTCCTGGGTGACCTTGAGAAGGCCACCATGGGGGGACCTCTGGAGAGGAGTCCCATATGCCAGCCCATGCACTGTTCCAGTGACGTAGGAGAAGCAGAAGGAAAAGGAGATCGCTCTTCCCTAGAAGCAGCCAGTTCCCCTACCATCAGAATTGTAGGGATGTTTTGCATTCTCTAAGCCAAAAGACTTCCAGTGCTTTGCAAAGCATTGAAGAATGAAGAGCAAACCAATAAGTGTTCCAAGCAGTTCACCACCCAACCTCAGAAAAAAGAGGAAAAAGTAAAGATCCTTTTTTTTCCCTGCTGGTGGAGGATGAGAGTCTCTGCTCAGGACGGAGGTCTGGGTGTGGATAATTAGTGTTTCCGTATGTGTGTCTGGACCTGACAGCATTCTCTCAGCTGTCTCAGTGGGAAAAGGGACTGACAAAGCCAAACCCTAACTTGCCCAGGCCCACAACAGTGCATCAGCAGCAAAGCAAATCGCTCTTTCTGGAAAAGGAATCTTTTTTGCTCACCTATATGATGGGAAAAGTCTGTAGATTCAGAGAAATCAAGCTGGAAGGGTCTTGCACAAGCTTTTGTTCACTTTGTTGGTGCAGACTGGAGGCTGCCCGGCAACTGCCAGAAGCAGTCACAGTCACCTCTGTTGTTGTTCTGTGCTGTTGAGTTGGAATTGACTCATAGCTGACCCTCCAGTGGGTTTTCAGCGACTGTACATTGGAGGAAACTGTTCATCTGTCTCCTACAGAGCAGCTGGTGGATTGGAACTGTGTACCTTTGGATTGGTAGCACAACTCCCTACGAGGCCACCAGAGCTCTTGTAAAAGTGAGTTCAAGGCACAACCCCACCCTGTATTATAATAAGTAATCTGGAGTGAAGCCAAAAATTTGCAATTGCATCAACTTTCTGAATCGATTCTGATACAGATGGTATAAACACCATAGATAATTTTAAGGACATATAAGGACATAGGTAATTTTAGAGGATTCTAGGATATAAGGACTTGTTTTATTTTGGAATATTTTTAAATTATGGCTAGAACTCTAATTCCAATCAGCAGTGAAATGGAGCAATCTGATCAGACTACATTCAAAACAGGGCTTTCTGTGGCCCAGATGAAGGCCTGGTGGTGGAGCTGTTAAGCATTTGTCAACCACAGTGTCTGTGGTTTTAACTCTCCAGCCGCTTTGCAGGACAAAGTCGTGGCAGTCTACTTCTGTAAAGGTTACAGCCTGGGGAACCCGATGGGGCATTCTGATCCATAGGAATTGGTGGTGGTTTTTTGGTCACCAATGGTTTAATTGTGGTCCAACTGAAATTTTCTTCCTGCTTAATCCCCTTTCCCTTTCTTTAACCCTCACTGGTTCCCACTTACTTTTCTGATGCCTCTTTATGAAAGTAAAATAAATCAAATACAACTTCTCTTGTGTTTGAACACACTAACCCATTCCTTAGACCTTCTGGGTGGGTGTATATCTTATAGACAGAAAAATCTTTCCTGGTAGGACTTATTTGTCACCCTTCCTGGGTTTGCTGAGTTTGCTGCACACACCTCTAAGGTCATCCATGGTAACTTGGCCCCGTTGCTGTGGGGAGGCTCGTGGGAAGCATTTCATTGACTGTGAGGTGCTGACTGCAGATGGTATGTAAAGGGCCCTTTCCAACCCTGTTGCAAGCAGAGGCTGGCAGAAGTGTCATGAATTTCTCCCCAAGCTGCCAAGACAGCTGCTTTCCTTTCCTTAAAAGACGACTTTAGTGAGAGCCTCCAGAACTTCCAAGCTTGAGTGTTTACTACCCCACTCCAGGTCCTTACTCTTCTTGGGTTCTCCTACAGCTCTTCTGTGTTAGGTACCCCAGTGCTGGTGGGACATGTGGGTAATTTAGAGAAAAGTAGAAGAGTGTGGGAGCCTCTGGGTATACAAACACTCAGTGTAGTTGGCTGCTAACCAAAGAATTAGAGATTCAAGTCCACCCAGACCTACCTTGAGGAAAAGGGCCTGGCAATTGGCTTCCAAAACACCAATCACTGATGCCTGATGGAGCACAGTGAGTTTGTGTCAGTCAGAATTCAGTCAGTGGCAACTGACTTAGAAGAGAAGATCCCAAAGGCATCTGGGGGTACGGGGTAGGGTGGAGGGGAGACATCCATTTCTGGAATCACAGATGATACTTTAAACAGATCTACCTACTTCAAAATAAAGACAGTAGGGCTCTCCACAAAATAGCCATTCTTTAATTGGAAAGACTATTTAGTATTTAATCCTTTAAGTTTGCATTACCTTTCTGGGGCAAGATTATTTGAGCAACAGATCCATAATGTGTGTTAAGGAAAAGTTTCAGGCTAAATCTGAAGGAGAGGACTGAGTTTCCTCAAACTTTTAAGAATATTATCTAATATTTCTAAAATATTTCATAAAATAAAATATTACATAATTAAAACATACATATGCATAAAAGCGATCATGGAATTTTATACTTGTTAGATCTAATCAGTAAAATAAAGATATATCATAGAATTTGATTCTTTTTAGATCTAATCAGTGGCTTCATAGAATTAGCTTTCAAGGACTAAAGACCTCATACCCTCATAGGACAACTTGGTCAAATTGTTGTTGTTGATTGCCTTCAAGTCAAGCACGACTCATCGTTACCCTGTGAACAAAAGCCCCTCTACAACTATCAACATATCTCAAAGTTCATAGAGTTTCCAGAGGCATGTGGTTTAGGTAGTGGATGCCACTCCTGCTTCCAAGGTCAATGGCATAATACAGTTTATAAAGTTGCATCACACATCTAGGTTGGTGAGTAGCATCCAGGGTGTTAGTTACAAGCTCTTGAGTAGCCATCTAAGGCACAACTGTCAGTTTCTGCATATCTGGAACAATAAGGAAAGAAAGAAGCCCACGATTCAGAGAAGAAAACAGTCTTCCAGATGATCTACATGAACTATGGCATCCACTGTCCTGAGACCAGAAGCAGATGATGCCTAGTGCCACCAGCAAACATTCAGATCACGGCCACCATGGACAGATACCAGTTCACGGAGGGATATGTGGAACTCCTTCAAATTATAAAATAAAAATATCCAAGTCTAAGGAACCCACAGAGACTAGAGGAATCCCCAAAACTGTTTCTCTCAGATAGGCTTTAAACCCTGAGCCAAAACTATACTCTGACGTAACCTTTGCGCTCAACAGATTGTCAGCCCCTAAAGTAAAGAATGTCACCCTGGAGTGTAGCACTTTTCAGAGAGTCATCTCTATAAGGCAGAGAGCCAACCGTTAACTCTAAAGCACAGATAAGTTTGGGCAATTATGAGACTAAAAAAACGAGAACAAAATTAAAATTCTAAATGGAGCTTTGTGAAATCAGTGAGACGTGATGAAACCTCAAACTATTGTACTGAAGTAATCTGTTAAGCCCTAAACTCCAAAAATTTTCTCTAAAGCCTTCTTTGACCCAAACAAGTTTATCTTAGCCAAGTGCATCTTCTTCTGCCTGGAGCAACATTCTCTTTGAAAGAATTCTCTATACATGAGGTCAAAGTGAGGACAGCAACTCAAAAGGTGAGATGAGAAGCGGAGGGGGCAGTTAAGTGCATGTGAATGGGTGTAGAGTAACCTGGAAAAAAGATCATGAGAACAGTTGCACAACTTAGAAGATTATAATCGTCACTGAAATGAATGCATGTAGAAATTGTTGAAATGGTGTATCTTTTCGTGTGTGTATAATTTCACCAAAACAACAACAACAACAAAAACTCCAAAACCCCCAAATTAAATAGAACTTTTAAAAGAGAGAAAAAGAAAAAAAAAAACGAGTATAAAACAGCTAGAGTGCAAATAACAAAAATATTTACATAATGTGAAAATAGCCAGTATCACTGAACAATATGTGTAGAATTTGTTGAACTGCAACCTCTTTTGCTATATACAGTTTCACAAAAAATATAATAAAACATATTAGAGAGACAGAGAAAACTACTTTAGCTGTGATAGTTTATCTTTGTCATGCAGGACAGCATGGTATGCCAGTTAGGGAGGGGACAGAGCTAGATTCAAGTCCTGGTTCTATCCCACACTAACTGTGTGACCTTGGAAAAGTTATTATGTTCTCTAGGCATTAACCCATGTATGGAAAGAAGTGATATTAACAACAATAATATTTATGGAACATTTACTATATTCCCAGCAACTGAAAATTCCTGTCAAATCTGTGAAGTATTAAGTTGAACCTCTACCTTGTTTGTAAAATCACTTGATAAAATCATTTGTTCCATTTCACAGATGAGAGAGAAGAAAAAAAGCTGAGGTGCAACAAGGGACAGAGAGTGTATGATTTTTATACACTCTTATCCCTGTACTAATTAGCAATCTATTTTATTATGAAGAATAAATAAGGCGCTTAGTACAGTTCATAGCACACAGTGCTCAATACTTGATAATTACAACTATTAATGATGTTTAATGGATGGGTCTGTATCAAATGGAGTGATTTCTCAATTTTCAGGATTGGTCAACATACTTAATGAAGAATGATGACATTAATAACTCAGTTTCACTAAACTTCCATATTATGCAACCTTTCCTAAAAAGACCTTATGGATCCACAGAAATCCCCTCTCTGGTAATCAGCATGATTCCCTAATCGCTGAGCCCATTCATCTGTCAGTCTTGCTGTCACTGTCTGTCTTGATTTTTACAGCAGAAATGCTGAATTTTTCTATCAGCATGTGTTTCTGCATTAGACTCAACTTTCTTGGAGCTGTGGTGACCTTTACTGTTCTCAATCCCTAGGACTCAAATCCAGAGTCCTACACTTGCTTACTGGCTTTTTTTTTTCTTATATGTAGCTCAACAGGAGACTTGGAGATTTGCCTTAGAGCTTGAGAATGAGATTGTTGAATCATAATCATGCAATATCAGCTATTCTAAACTTCCTAAAAACCATACCTGGTTTGATGGGTTCCCTATTCTACTACTAGGGGTCACTGGCATTTGTGAAGCAGATGAAAGGAAACTTAACCTAAAATAGAGGAAAGTGTTTCCAAATTCAGAGTGCTAACCATTACACAACTTGGGAGGGACTGAAGAACATTATGCAGAGTGAACCAATTCACTCACATATGGACAAATACTGCATTAAGACCATTATTGTAAAAACAGATGGATAACTAGTAAAACTTGTACGGGGACCTAAGGGAGGAAAGGGTGGGAGCAGAGGGGTGAGGATGAATAGGGATAAAACCACAGGGTTACATACTTTTGTGGGTGGAGGAAGGGAGTGAAGGAAATGGGAAGGATCTGGCAGGGACCTGAAAAAAAATAGGATAATAATGGACAAGGTCCATTGGTGATTAATTTTATAAAACCTACTGCATAGGAATGATTGTGTAAGACACAGTGTGAATGAAGACTAGTGTGAAACACAATGTATATGAACTTTGTAAGCAAACCTATATAAAATTAAAACCACAAAAAAGAAACAGACATAGGAGGAAGACAAAGGCCATTTAATGATGAACACTGATGAATCTGCGAACAACCTAGAACTGCCAAGGATTTCTCTCAGTAGGAATTAAGAATGAAGCTTGGGGAAGTTCTTTCAAACATGTCATAAGAAATTGACACGGCCAATATTGTAAGAAAAAAAGCAAAGATGAAATGGCGAGAACAAGAGAGTGAAAGTAGTGTTTTCATAGAATTGTAGAGTTTTAAATTGAAAGATCCTTATTATGTTTTTATTTATCTGCCATTGAGTTAGCTCAAATTAATGTGGCCCCATGCTTAATAGAATGGAAAGTTCCCAGTCCAACACCATTGTCAGAATTATTGATGTGCTTGAACCTTTTGTTATAACCACTGTGTCTTTTGAGTGATTTTCACACTTAGGATCCTTACAGTATCTATTCTAGTTTCTTAATTTTATTAACAAAGTCCCCAAGAGGTTAATTGCACAGTGGTGCCTAACTTGAAATCAAGTATCGTTTGGGGACTGTCTGGGCAGAATCCTTGCCCCTTGATTTCCATGCACATGTAATTGGTGCATATATTACCAAACTGTTTAAGAGTTTTAAGAAACTCTATTACCAGCTGACTCTTGGAAATTGGAATTCAAGTGACCCTACTCAGATGTACCCAGAGTCATTATCTATACCTGCAGGAACTCTCCAACTGGATTCAGCCACCACAAAATACCTGCCTTTGCAGCAGCCTTTACTTTCTGAGGAATAAGAATAGCCACTTTGGAGTGGTGATGGTATCCATGTAAGAGAAGACAGGCTAGAGCTGCTTGGTTTTTGTTTTGTCCCAACACCTAAAAGCCACCATGAGTCAAATGTGTATCAACTTGTAATGGTGTGTCTGTTTTCTTCAGCTGGTTGGTTATTTGTGGATGTATAGCCCTTGTTAAATAATCAGATTTTGCTTTCTTCATTCCTAAAAAGTATTTTGTTGCTCCTTTTTTGCCCACCCCATTTATTTTTCTAAATAATATGCAAAATAATTTCTACTCTGAGATTGCTTGTTAATCCTCCTGCAAATGTAGCTCTATCCATTGTTATTTATTGAATTGTGTGCCCCAAAAAATATGTGTTGTAAATCTTTGCCTTTGGTTATAATCCCATTTGGGACCTGATTGACTTTGTTAAATTAATGGGATAGGATTAGTGTAAGGTGTATTTTTATGCAAACTCTTTTGAGATACAAAAGAGATTAAACAAGCAAGCTAGCGAGTTGATGGGGGTTCTGGGGAGGGGGTGAGATTGATGCCTCACATAGAGATCTCCAAGAAACCCTGAAATGGAAGCTAGAGACCAGGACCTTTCCCCAGAGAGGACAGAATCTGTCTTTATAGGCAACATCCTGAATTCAGATATCTACTCTCCAAAACTGTGAGAAAAAAAAAATATCTTTTTTTTTGTCTGTTGTAGCAGCAGTAGGTAACTAAGACAGCCCCCTTCTCTGCTCCACACGTCTCTCAGCTCAGAAAGGAGAGCTCAGAAAGCAAACGTATCCATGTAAGGGAGAATCTCTCACAGCAGTCTTTACCTAGCCTTTTCCTTCAGTCAAAATAGAGTCCTGACTCAATGGCTATTCCTGTCAGCCTCCTCTCCCCCATGGCATCCTCCCTCTCCATCTATATTTCTGTTTTCTTGGATCTCATCTAATTTGTTCTGGTTTTCCAATCCATGTAGCTAGACCTTGGACAGCCTTGGTTCTGAAAATTCACTGGATTTAGCCTTTGGGAGAGATAGCAACAGAAACACATGAGAGACAGAGAACAAATGCGTGTTGATAGATGTTATGGCAGGTGATCTACTGCCAGATAGAATGGTGTGAAGTTGCCCTGCCCTTGCCTCTCATGTCATTAAGAATAGAGTTAGTCCATGAGCGCCTGCAAGCTTTGGGATATCGAGTGTAAAACAACAGGCCATCACTCTCCCTTTGGTGCTTCTTTCCTCCTTTCCTTAGCGTGGTATTTGCTGTGGTAGAAAATCAAAATGTCACTGGCGGGATGGGATCTGTTTCTGTGAGGCATTTTATGAATGCCCCTCACTGTCTCCCTGCACCCAGTCAGCACACAAACAACTGTCATGTCCTGGGGAGAGAACTTGAGAGAGATAGAGGGGCTGTTTTCACGGCACTAAAAATTCAAGTGACCAGCAAACAAAAGCAAGGAAGAAAATACACAAAGAAGATGCTGTTGGACAAGTGACACAAGAAACTAGAAAATGAGTATGCGCGGAAAGGAATCAAGAGTTTGGGAGCTCGTACTGGAAAGTCTAGGAAGGACTGTCTGAAGAACCAACATTGGGAAGATAATCTAGATCGTAGAGGGAGCCAGCCTCACTCAAAACATATTTGTTGAGTGAGTGAGTGCCTCTGGCACTGGCTGCCCTGGCCACCTATTTACCCAGCGTCTAATTCCATTTGAGTCCTCACTGAAGTTCAGGCTTAAGAGGGAGAGGTCAAACAGCTGCTGAATGTGAAGTAACCCAATCTTGGGGACCAGTCGGCCTTTAATAAACATCCAGGTAACCCTTTGAAAGATGAAACCTGTGGCCAGGTCTCCTGGAGCAGAGGGGTCCTGTTTCCATTTTAATTATGAAACCAAAGCAAAGTCCCTGTCTGGGTTCCCTTCTGCTAAATTTCAACTTCCCCCGGAAGAGAGTTTCCCATCTCCAAACCAGAAGGGGACTTGTATGCTTTCGTGACGCAGATACCTATGGGCTGCTCCAAGTTAACACTGAACATGGACCTTGCTTGGAAAGAGCTCATGGAATGGTAGATGGAAGCAGAGGCCCAGATGCAGCCTGCGAGTGGGTGATGAAAAGCATGTGGGAGGTGGGGACTGGTTTAAGGGATTGTCCCAGCTTTGCAGCCTGCTGCTCAAATTATGATGTCACAGAGGGATGGGACACCTTTCAGGTCCAGGAATATGAGCATTTCTTTTTCTCTCTTTAATTTCCATTCATCTGGCAAAACCTCTGTTAAAAAATAAGAAGAATAAAATTGAAAATTTAGACAGGGAAGGCAAAAGATTTCTCTATTTCTTAGTTCATGACTTTCAGCACTTACTCTGTGCTGAATAGGGATCTACTGACAAATTTTAAACACCAGCTTTTTAGTTAGTAATCTGACATGGCATACACAACGCCAGTAAGGCCAGTAAGGTAGAATTACTCCCTCCCAAAGGGGTGATCTGAATTCAAGTCTCATCATCCCAGCCAACAACCATCTGTCAGTGAGCCTTTCTTGTACCTGTGATGTTAAAAAGACTTAAGGGAATGTTTATGTCTAAGACAGACCAAGGAGAAAAGCCTGGCAATCAACTTTTGGAAAATTTTGCCACTAAAATCCCGGTGGACCATTATCCAACAGGCGCAGGGTTTCCACAAGCCAGAGGCCAATGCCGCAGTAGCCACAGCAATAACACGTACAACACATGGCATTATTTCACTTAATCCTTCCAACATTTTATGCTTGGGAAATCATCCTATCCAGAAGTTATAGACAGAGAAACTGAGTTTCATCGAAGTCAGTAACTCGCTCTAGGACTTTTGATCTGTAGGCAGTTGCAATGCAAAAATCTGTGTTCTTAACAACCTTATAGCCTCTTAGTGTCGACAGTGGACCTTCGTGCACAGTCAGATGGACAGTGGTGAGGAAGCTTCCCCCAGACATTTTCCGCAATGATTTCTGAAGACGTTTGTGCGGGTAGCTGTCCACAATCAGCTCAGCTGTTGAGGGTTTAATGGATAAATGAGTGGTAGTGGAGGGTGCACGCAGAAAGCTTGAGAATCAGGGAGAACTGAGTGGAGAATGATTTCCAGGGCTGGATCTTGACTCTAGTAAATGTAAATGAGACCTTAATGAAATGCCAGGATTTTGCAGCAACCCTGCATTTGCAAGGTACGTCCTGTGGCTGAGGAAGGAACTTGAACTCCTGGTGGAGAGCTTAGGCCAGCTGACCTATTGTCAGCTCAGGTGAGCTGGGCTGGTGAGATGGACTGCGTGTCCTACTCTGAGCAGGACAGGACAGCCTCGAGAGTGTGGCTGAGGTCCCGGCATGCCTGCAGACTGACCCCAACCCCTTAGATGCAGGCCACCTTCCAGGCCCGTGCTCCAGGGATGACTGCAAAACAGATAGCGAGACTCTTGAGAGAAAAATTCAGTCACAGATAATATAGATTTGCAGAGCTTCCTGGCATTCTGCTTCGGAAACATTACACAACAGAGGCCTCTTGGTGATCGCTGGATCTTGTCTCATTTCACAATCTTCTCTTTTTTCCATTTGCTGCCAAGATGACACTGATATGTGGCCACTCCCTATGTATCAGGACAGAATTGTGCTCCAGAGCGTTTTCAATGGCTGATCTTTCGGAAATAGAGATTTCACAATCTTGAAGAGATCATTTCCTATATCTTCCCCCAAGCAGCCTCCACCGACAGTGAAGAGTTGTTGCTGCTAATATTAACTAGTTGGTGGTCCCTGGGTGACACAGATGGTTCAACTCTAGACTCCTAGCTCAAAAGTTGGCAGTTCCAACATACCCAGTGGGGCTCTAAAGAAAGGCTTGGGATCTGTTTTTCAATAAGCCACACTCTTGAAAGCCCTATGAAGCAATGCTGTTTCGTGTATGTGTTGTTGTTGTTATTGTGTACTGTAGAGTTGGAACCAACTCATAGCTGACCCTCCAGCAGGGTTTCAGAGGCTATAAATCACATGGGAGTTGATTGTCCATTTTTCTCCCATAGAGCAGTTGGTGGATTTGAACCACATACTTTTGCGCTGACAGTGTAATTCCTTACCATTAAGCCACCAGAGCTCCCCTATTCTGCATACACAAGGCCATTAATGAAAACTGATTTAATGGCAAATAACAGTATTCAGAGAGTAATAATCATATGCCATATATTGATTTCACATGCAAGCAAGATTCTACTGAAGATTATCCAAAAACGATTAGAACAGCACATCAGCAGAGAACTGCTGGAAGACCAGGCTGGGTTTAGA